>NC_056743.1:128024425-128224425 GCF_019279795.1 Protopterus annectens
TTTTTTGAATGTTATGCCTTATGGGCTTGGTGAGTGAGACACTTGTGTTGCTGTGTGTCATGGGAGCTGTGGGGATTGTTCTGGTTGTAGCAGTCTTGAGTTTTGTATGTCTCTGATGTTTCTGTAAGTTTTTCAAGGGAACCTCTGTGTATGTAGATTTTCATGTTTGATGCATACTGTGCGTGTGAGTAATGGTACTATGTGCATATTTAGTAGTGGATGAGTCAACAACGTTTTCCATGTTACTGATTTGAGTGAGAGAGAGCACAGATTCAAGATTCTTGGTGTAGGTACATCTCTTGCACTCTGCACTAGAGTGAGTTATTAGTAGAGGGTTGTCGGTGTACATGAGGTAATTGCTACAATGCCTCAAGAGATGCAAGGGTCGTCAAATTGTCCATAATGCTA
Organism: Protopterus annectens; assembly: GCF_019279795.1. Lineage (NCBI taxonomy): Eukaryota > Metazoa > Chordata > Ceratodontiformes > Protopteridae > Protopterus > Protopterus annectens. Next base: position 128,024,834 of record NC_056743.1, read on the forward strand.
GGCTGAAGACTGTTGCCACTAGCGGTGGCTTTTCAGAATTTATCACAGAGGAGCTCAGTGGATGGATATTTCTGCCTGGGTTTTTGGGAAAGATTGTTAAATTTAATTGTCCGGCTTTGATGCACAATTGCGCAGCAGTGCACGGTGCTGCATGATGAGCAAACAAGCAGAAACCTGCTCATATGCAGGGCTTAAATACCAGAAGCTAAAAACTTGGAAAAAAAAAACTTCAAAAGGACCAATAAGGATGCTTATTCCAAGCTCTAGACTGGCTTCCCTTTGCCAGACTGGTCCCGATCATCACAATCCTCTCACTAAAGTGCAGATAGGCACCTTTCCAATCCAAGATGGCCTTGGAAATGTTCTCAGAACAAACAATCTGCTGTAAACAGACCCAGAAGCAACAAACCTGTATGGACTATGCTACCCTAGTTTCAGCAGGAAACTCTAGAAAATGTTTAACACAGCAGAAAAATAGCAGTGAGACACAAAAAAAAGTTTAAAACCGCAGTAAATTAGCAAGGAGGCTCTAAACAATGTTTCAAACAGCTGATGAATCAGTTATTTAAACACTTATTGGCAGGAAAACCAGAACAAGTAGAACACACAGCTTTAAAACAGTGAAAAATACCAGTAAATACTTAACAGTGAAAATTGCAAAAAGAACTTGGAAAGAATGAAATAGCAATAAAATTTGATTTAACAGGCACAGTAATGCAGACACTTGCAGTATAAAAGTGTAGTTTAGTACACAGTAAATAAATGTAGTATAAAAGTAGGCAGCAGGCAATAAAAAAGTGCAGCAAATAGTATAGAATAGCAAAAAAAAAAAACAAGCAATTTATTTATTTATTTTTTTTGGGGGGGGGGCTTAGAAGCATCTGGTATCTCAGCTCAGAGTTGTGGCAGGTAGCCCACCTCAGTTCAGCTTGGTAAAACGAAGCAGAAACCTCATCAAACACAGGGCCTAAATACCAGAAGCTAAACACTTTAAAAAAATTTTAAAAGATTCAAAAGGACCAGTTGAGGATGCTTATTCCAAGCCCCAGCCTGCCCTCTATCAGACAGGTCCCAGTCAGCGCAATCTTCTTACTAAAGTGTAGATAGGCCCCTTTCAATTCAAGATGGCCTGGAAAATGTGCTCAGAAGAAACACACCACTACAAACAGACCCAGAAGCAGCAATACCATGCTACAACTACTTGCTTCCCTAAACTGTAGGGAATACACTGGTGTTAGTATCAAAGGTCTGGCTGTACATGGTAATTTTAGATTGAAGTTTTATGAAAGAAAAATTACATTTTTGTTTGGTTAAAATAATTACTGTTGTGGTCAGCCAAAGGATTATATTTCTGTAATTGTGCAATATAGTTCGCAGAAATCAGTGAAATAATTGTTCACCTATTCAATAGCATTTCAATGATGTATGACAAGAGTGGGGGGGGTAGGATACTCCTGTTTTGTGGTATTGCAGAAAGATATGAAAATTGTGCATGTAATATTTTACAAATATATCAAAACATTAATCAAGAAAACCATGTGGGACAGATGGTAAGTATCCTGATTACTTACATACATGTTCCCAAATGACAATCAATTTCACAGCAGAAAGGCATGCTGAAGGGTTTACTCCTACCTCTCACAGTGATTAACATGACATAAACAGAATGGCTGGAGTGGAAAGATTTAGTTACAATGCATTAGGCAAGGCTCCATTCTTCTCAAGTGTCTTCCATTTTCATTTTGTAAGCCTCTTCCAATCTTCAAAAAAAGTAGAATCCCCAACACATTTCTTGAAGTGTCTGACAGTGTCAGTTTCTATCTGCCTACTTTCCTAAAATATTATGTGTCTTCACCAAGCTGTCATATCTTCATCATTTGCCATTTTTCACTAATCCCACCTTTGTGCATTTTCAGCCTTATGCAGCCTACCTAAACCACAAACTGACCCCTGCAACAGGCCAGAGATGAATCCCTTACACAGTGCAGTAAAGTGTGTCACTATATGTATCATGTATAAACCACCATCTTATCCCTTCCTAGTTAAAGCCCTCAACAGAGAGATTCAAATGAGACACAAACTGCCTTAAAATTCCAAGAAGAAACCCACTAAGCATTCTGGAACCAAATAACAGAGTATTTCTACTAAAAATAACACTAACTTCTTGACTAAATCTAAATTATAATGCTTCTACAGTCAATCATCATCTCTATAGTCAATATCCTTGTCTGATATTCTGTGTTATTTGTTTCCTTTAGACTCCAAATCTGAATTCTTAAACCTCATCAGCTAAAACTTTACCTGTCTAGAACTACTGGCTGCCCATATCTAGTAGATATGTGCATGTTAATACACAAGTCAATCGTTTACAGACTGTCTGTTATGACTTATAACAATGATATAATTCAAGAACTGTCATCTGCCAAAACCAAAAAGCTATCTGCACAAGTTAAAACAGAAAGAAAATGTACCTCCTCATCTCCTAACCGTAACCACATAAAACATGAAAATTACAGAACTTAAACCTTTGAAATCTCTTGGCCTTCAAGATGATAAAGGTGGTTCAATTTCCCTGTCAGCATGAACAAGAAATGGTTTCCCCTCATGCCACATATTTGCTTTTCTCAGTAAATTTAAACAACTCACTTTAGATTCTATCCCTATTTCTCTGTCAAAGTCAAACAAGAATGCCATTTCTCTAGTAGATGGTTATGCCTTGCTGATAGTTGAGTATTTACTGCTCAAGTTCAGTTCTATTATTGCTTTGCACCATTTTAACCATATGTTATAACACATGCAGATCTTTGTGGTCATCTGAAAGTTGTCTGACTGTCATGTTGCTGCTATCATTTATCATTTTGCTGACTTTTACTGTATTTTTGTGCACTTTAAAAAAGCTGTTCTGTTGCATTAAATGGCTAGTACATAGCATAGACTAGATTGAGATCTGCTGAATCTAGACTATTGTTACACTTGGGCACTATTCCAGCCGTCTTACATTGAGGTCCTGCCTGCACTCCTGTGACAGAAGTGTATAGTCTGATCCTCATTTGAATTGGAGATTACTAGAGGAAAAAGCAAATTGTGTGCTTTCGAATTGGCAGTTTAGCTTAGAAGTGTTTACTTTCACCTGTATTTAAGCCTTGTATTTGCACGTAGCTTTCTCAGCACAACAGGGTGCAGTGGTGCCCTGTATAGATTCCAGGCAAGAACTTCTAGAATAGGAGTATTGTTACCTTGAGGGATGTATATGACTATGATGCAAAGACTTTTGCAGTTAAGTTTTAGAAAGTTAAGTAGTTCTGCAGTGGAAGTGGTGGGGATTGGTTTTAAATATGGAATAACTGTAAAGGTGCTTGGGAAAAACAAAATATTCTTTATGCATCGCCGCTTAGCTAGGGTTAAACTATTCCCGGTGCCATAAAGGCTGCTCTTCAAATTTTCCTTTGGAACTCGCCAGTTTTTTAGTTTTAGTACTAAAATCTGTTTCTTTGAGCTCAGCACTTGTTCAGAACTGATTGTAAGCACTAAATAAGCTACAAATTACTACAGCACTCAACTTTCCTCAATTGTCTAGAGGAAAACAATTTTTAGTACTTAATAAATAAGCACATATCCAGGCTTGTCTAAGGGTCAGCTCCCAGTGTTTTCTCCTGTCTACCTGATGAATGTGGGCATCTTGGGGCAATGCAGCAATTGCCTCATGTACACAGACAACCCTCTCCTCCTATCACCCAACACTACAACCTGTGAGAGATGCACTTATATAGCCAAACTGAAAGCAAAGCTGTCTTCACCCAAGACTGTACTAGACAGTCAAGAGAAGGTAAACACTTGCACCACACCACACTTATCAGATAGTCCCTCAAAACCTACACCACCAAAACACACACACACACACACACACACACACACACAAACACGAAACACACACCTACATTCGTGGAGGCTCTCAATAAAAATCTGCTCAAGCAACAGAGACCTCCAGAGCAGAAACGTAAGCAACCTCCGCCCCCCAACACAACCCAAATTACACACAGACCACAAACTCAGTGTGCCACTCAACCACAGCCCATAAGACATAACAAAGTACCCAACACTCTAGTCCTAGGAGACTCTATTGTCAGGCACACTGATGTTCCACTCACCAGGCTAAACAAGGAGGGAGTTACTGTCAGCTGCCTTTCGGGTGCCAGGATCCGCCACATAATGGACATACTCAGGTCATTCCACAACAAGTACAAATATGACTCAAGTTATTCACAACAACATGGACAATGACAGAGACATACTTCCCTGGACTACTTGAAAAGAGACATGGAGGAGCTTTCCGATCTTGTAGCCCAGGCAGGTATGACCTTAGCTCTGAGTAGCACCATGCCATCACCCAGAATGATACCACAGTACAAGGACAAAATGATTGACTTCAACAATTGGCTAAGCTTCTGGTGTCATTCTAAGGGGATCCAGTATCTGTCTGCCTGGGATGACATGATCGACAGATCACGATGCTTTCCCAGAGATGGCTTGCACCTGTCCTCCTTAGGATTCCAGATACTGGCAAAGGCTCTTGCCACCCCTATAGTGCCTTTTTTAGGCAAGGTTCAAATGACAAATTCACCACCTTAACAGGTACAAGCAAGCAAAATCTGAGGGTAATGCTACTCAATTCTAGATGTCTAAACATCAAAATGCATTCACTGGAGGCACTCTTTAAAATGGAGAACATCGACATCTGTGCAGTGACAGAGACCTGGTTCAAGGCTCCAGAGAGCACCCCTGCATTACCAGGCTATAATTCATACCACACCTTTCAGCCACCTAACCTGGACCAGAACACTGAAGGTGGAGGCGTTTCCATATTCATTAAGGATATCCACATCTCCAAGCTAGTTGCTCAGCATAATGCATCCGAGATTATCAAGTGCAACTAACTCTGGGCAAGACCGCAATCTAAACTGTAACTTGCTGCAGATCCCCTACCATGCCCCAGGATTCCCACTCCTCATTTCTTGATCCACTGGAAAATATTAGGGTACAACCAAACACCCTAATAATGGGTGATTTCAACTACCCCACCATTAACTGGGAAAACTACTCATGTACCAACTCTTTTGCCCAGCATTTTCTGGAATTCATAAATTCCAATGCATTGGATCAACTTATCCACACCCCACCATGGGGCAGCAATATCCTAGAGCTGGTCATTACCATCATGGGTGACCAGTGTTCCACACCAGAGGTCAACTCCTCATTGGTCAGATCCAACCACAAGCTAATCACCCTAGACATCCATATCCCGCCCTCAACCCCCATTAGGGAAACCACCATAAAACATTTCTCCAAAGCCAACTTCACGCTTCTTAAGACAGAAGTGGCAAACTTCACGACACCCATGCAGATGGACAATAGAGGTAAGACTGCTGAATCCTATACAAATGCACTTTATAAGCACTTACATGAGTGCATGGATCGTGCTATCCCTAACAGAACCAAGATGCTATCCTCCAAAAAAAGGAAGCCAATCTGGTGGTCCCTTGCCATAAACTAACTCTACAACAGAAGAAAGAAACTGTTGCAAAAAAAGAGTATAATCCCATGATTGGAGGAACTCCCTGGTCAGCCTCAGTAAGAAGCTCATAAAATCCTCCAACGCTAGTTACAAAAACAAAATCGCGACTGATTCTAAAGATAGCCACAAAGCTTTGTATAGCTATGTCAAGAATCTCAATGGCAACATTCAGATCTGCTCTGAGTTACAGTACAATGGCACTAAATATACAGAACCAACTGATATTACCAACATCCTGGCAGATAGGTTCTGTGCTAACTTTACCCCCTCTCGCCCCTAAAGGGCCCATCTCTATACTGGAAGAATGCAAAGTTCCTGTAATCAGGGCTGCCCAGGTAAAAACCACACTCTCCAAAGCCAAGAACACAGCATCCATGGGACCTGACAACATCCCAGGCTGCATTCTACATGAATTGCAGAATGAACTGGCACCCCACCTAAGCACCATGTTCAATCATAGCCTCACCTCAGGCTTTGTGCCCACTGAATGGTGCACAGCGACAGTTATCCCACTCCACAAAGGGTGAGCCACCATGGACCCTGGGAACTACCGTTCCATTAGCGTAATGAGCCTAGTCTGCAAGGCCATTGAACGTATCATCATGGCTCTTGTACACAAAGACATTGGTAAAAGGCAGATCATGTCTCCTAAACCTGACAGACTTCTTTGAAGCAGTCACCAAAGCTGTAGACGAGGGTAAGGTGGTTCACACAGCCTATCTAGATCTCGCCAAGGCTTTTGACACCATCCCCCACTCTAGAATTATAGATAAACTCACTAAACTAGGTATAAATCCGTATGTCACAAGATGCGTTGCCAACTGGCTCACTGACAGAACCCACAGTGTGAAAGTAGCATACTCCAAATCTGACTTCAGACCAGTGACAAGTGGAGTACCACAGGGTTCAGTCCTGGGTCCTCTCCTGTTTGGTATCTACTTCTCTGAAGTACAGGCTAACACAGAAGGTCTTTGGCTAATGAAGTTCACAGATGACTGCAAACTAGGAGCCATAATTGAAATGCTTAACGATGTGGACATCCTACAAAAGGGTCTCACTGAGACAGATGCCTGTTGTCAAAGCCATGGCCTCAAGCTCAATGCCAAAAAGTGCACTGTCATCCCCTTTGGTAAAAACTCTGTACCCATGAGCTACCACATAGGGGGTAGTCTACTTAACACTGAAAGTGTTATAAGAGACCTTGGGACACAGGTGGACAGTAGTCTCTCCTTTGATAATCACATCATCCTTTTACATGGCATACCTCATCACAAAAAGTTTCTCATCCAGAAAAAAGAGGTCATTGTTTCCCTCTACTCGTCACTCATTAAACCCATTATAGAGTACAACACCCCTTTTGGTATGTACCTTACAACAACTGGAAAGGCCACAGAAATACCTCACAAAGAGGATTACCAGCCTCAAACAGATGCCCTATGCAGACCGTCTCAGAAAACTACAGCTTTACTCCATCGCATATCGCCTACTCAGAGGCAATCTCTGCCTAACATACAAAGCTATGTCAAACCCCGAGCTGTTGGACATGCTCCACTTAAAGAAATCCCAATCCCTCCAAGCTACATGTTCTCGGGACCTAAACCTTGTCACCACAATAAACAGAACATGCTGTAGGAATAGATTTTTGTCCCAGAGACTTCTCATACCCTGGAACAAACTACCTATCTATATCAAACAAAGCTCCTTATTAGCACTCTTCAAGAAAAATCTTTATGATTGGATGGGAAATAGGAAATTCACCCTGGAGATCACCTCTGTGGCTGTGCTCGACAGGAGCACAGGAAAATAATTTTCTTGGGTGGCAAAAGCCAGGGTACCTTTTTGGCTAGGCTTATATAGGCCCTAGGGCCAATAGCCCTAGTACCTATCTATGAACCTATGAATAGTAAGGCAACACCGTCACCTTTTTTGTAGTCTGTTGGTTCTGAGGCAGGAATGATTTGAGGGTAGAAATTCAGAGTCTTTGATGTATGGTTTTAGCCATGTTTCAGAGATGGTGGTAAAATCTTGTTTATGTTGATTTTCTGTATATATACAGCGATTGTATTCCATGATTTTTTGTACACTGAAGAAGGCTGTGCTTTGCCAGCCGAAACCGGTTTGTGTTTATTACAATATGCTGTGATTTTGCTCAATCAATACATTTATTTTATTCAGTCACCGTTTGCTGGCTCTCATTTTTTGGTTCCTGATTGTAGTTGTTTCCTGAGCCTTGCAATTGCTACCGTGCAGGAGGTTTGTTCTTTTATTATGTTGATTTTGCCATGCATGCAGTTGTGGAATTTAATTTCTAATGTTCTGGAGATTAATTGTGGTAAAGTTTAGGCATTTTGTATAGTTGGGGGAATTGAGTAGGAGGAAAAGGGCCTAGATTAGGATGTATATCACCACACAGGACTAGCTTACAGAGAATTGGGAGTTTGCTAGGCAGGGGCTTCTTTTTTGGGTTGCTGAAGTATTTGTGGACAAGGTAGCAAGGAATGCTGTGGACAAGGTAGCAAGGAAGGCTATGTTCTGTAGAGAGAAGTGTCTGTTTCTTTTGTAAGATTATATCAGTTCCATAAAGACTAGAACAGATTGCAGTATAGCTGGGGAGTGTGTGAAAGTGGGGTGATGAAGGGGAGGGTGAGGGAGGTAGGTTGAGTGAAATGATGACAGCCTTAGAAAGAGACAGTGGTAGAAAGTAAATTTGAGGAGAAAGATGTTGAATAAAAGAGATGTAGCTGTGTAGTGTTTAATGGGGGGGGCTAGGGTGAATGAGTGTAGGTTATATAGGTAGGGCTGCAGGAGTTTCAGACCATGTAGGATGTATTGAGAGTATAATGATGTGTTTGAATTCCTAGATGTTGATTGTGGTCAGTTATGTGTGGAGGGAGTTGGGTTTCATGGAAGGGTGTGGAGTGAAGAAGTTAGATGAGGCAGGCAGTAACAGAAGAGGGAGGGGTGGAGTGTGTGGTGGTAATCAGGAAGATTGTAAATGTGATGGTCATTGAGAGGAGTGGGTGGAGTGTGGAGGAAGAGGTGTGTAATTGGTGGTTAGATGTGTAGGTGTGGCAAGGATAACTATAAATTAAATTGATATGTGAGTGGGTGGGAATGGGGGTAGGGTAGGGGAGTGTCATGAGCCCGAGTGCAGCGAGGGTGAACAGAACAGGTTTGACCAGCGGGAAGAGGCAAGAGTGCCAAAAAACAGTCAGCAAGGAGCAGCACAGGGATATCTGTTAGCAGGTACATTGAACTGTGTTTGTCAATGACAAACTTATCAAATTATAACAGGGTAGAAAAAGGCAGTTAGAGGAAAGAGTATATACCAGTGATGTTAAGGGTATTATGTTTTGTTTTTCTTTGGTTTTTGAAATTATTGATTTCTAATTTACCAGTTGTGTGTGAGAGAACATATGGAGTTTATTCCCTTTCTCCAGTAAAAGGGAGAGAAAGCAGTACACAATGACTGAGGCTTGCTTGTGCTGCCATATAGTGGTGTAAGAGGGGAAAACAGCAGCTGGCTAAGCTAAGGCATAAGACAGAAGGGAAAATCAAAGAACAAGAGCTACGGGGAAAGGAGAAAAACTCAGGGTCAGTCCACAAGTGTGCAAGCCCCTGGTAGTAAAAACACATAAACAGCGCTACAAAATAAAACAGCGGAAGCTGTAGGCTGTCACCTACACTGAAAGGCTAATGAGAGGCTTATCTTTACCAACAGAAAGTAGGACTTAAGGAGTTTATTGCAGTCCAAGCAGAAAAAGGTTGCAGTAGAGTGGGAAGGCAGCCCGAGTAGGAACAAAATTCGTTCAAGCTGCAAAACAAGACAAGAGAAGAAACAAATGAATAAACAAATACAAAACTAAAATCAAGTGATTATCAGATAACTAATTACACAGTGGGAGTGGAGACAGGGCAAGGAAATATTTACAGAGGCAGGAAGAAAGTGAGAGGATACTTTGTTAGAAGTTTGTCTCAGAGGATCCGCTATTATACAGACATTCATAAAAGGAAGGAAAAAATCACAGCTGAAGGGCTGAGAGTAGAGACAAAGGTTTCACAGTTAGAAGGGCTGTTAAAAGGAAGGAGAATGTAAATCTGGAATGCTAGAATAGGCCAGAGGAGTGGAGTATGGGTAGGGACTAAAGGAAGTGGCTATACGACAGTATGGGCAAAAGAGGGAGTCGGAGAGAGGTTTAAAATAAATGTAGTTAAAGGGGAGGTAGTAGTACTAAGCAATAAAGGAAAGCAAACTAAAAAAAAATCACTGCAGGAGGTTATCAGATTGAGATAAAACTGTGTGACTACTACAGGCAGAGAAGTATACAAGACATAAATAATCCTTATTGCGACTACTGCAAGCAGAGCAGTGCACAAAAACACAAGTATTTGTATTAAGGCTAGTTCTAGCAGAGAAGTTCAAATACTACATGTGTTTCCCGTGCATAGTCTGTATTAGTGGGAAACAGAAAACAAACACTACTTCACTGACTGAAACACGTTATTAATGCAGAAACGGGCAGAACACCACAAAAATCTATTTTCTAGAGGTCTGTGCAGAAGAACAGTGCTTGCACTACATTAGCAGTTGGAGGTGCAGTGTAGCCTACTATATAATGCAAAGATGCATCACAAATTGTCCCAATATAGACAAAAATGATTGACTTCAACAATTGGCTTAGTTTATGGTTTAAACCCAGGGGGAACCAGTATCTGTCAGCCTGGGAAAACATGGTTGACTGACCACGCTGCTTTGCCAGAGATGGTCTTCACCTGTCACCTCTATGCTTTCGGGTACGGGCAAAGGCACTTGCCTTCTCCATAGGGCCTTCTTAGACTATGTCAAAACAACAACATTTCTGATGTAAAAAATTTCACTCAAGACAAACTCAAGGTTATGCTAAATTCTAGATGCCTAAACGTCAAACTGCGCTCTCTGGAAGCACCCTTTACCTTGGACGATGGTGACATCTGTGAAGTCAGAGACAAGTTTCAAGGCCACAGAGAGCACATGCAAGGCTGCAATGCCTTCCTCACATTCAGACAGCAAAATGAATGTGAAGGAACCAAAGGTAGATGTGTATCCATCTTCATTAAACCCAAATACACCTCAAGACTGGTCAAACAGTATGACTGTCTTGAACTACTCCAGATCCAACTGACTATAGGTAAAAACACCTTACCACATTGTTGCTAGCTAAAGGGTCCCTGCCATGAACCAGAACATTGCCTACCTGGACTTACTAGATTCACTCACTATACAACCAAACACTTTGGACATGGGAGATTTCAACTAGCCTTCCATCGATTTGGTGACATACACAAGCACAAACATGCTCGCCCTGAGGTTCCTGGATTTTGTCAATGCAAACACCCTGGAACTGCTAGTCTGCACCCCCACAAGGGGTTCAGATGTCCTAGACTTAGTAGTCAACAACATGGGGAATCACTTCACTACCCCTTGTTGTCTGTTGCTGTCCCTGGTAAGGTCATACCATAAATCTGTCGCATTCGAAGTAATGATCAAACCTGACAGCCTCACAGGAGCAAAAAAAACTGAAAACATTTCTCCAAAGCAAACTACAGCCTACTAGGTAATGGTATAAAAATGTTCAACCCCCCTGCTTACACAGCCAGCAATGACTCTAATGCAGAGGAGTACACAAATGCCCTGTATAACCACCTAAACAACTGAAAAGATTTGGCTGTACCTGAATGGATCAAAACCAAGCCGCCTTGAAAAAAGAGGCCACACCCCAGTAGACCTCCAGTATAAATAGGTTATATAACAAAAGGGAGAAACTGATGTCCAAGAACAAGAGTGAACTTACTCAGCAGAAGAAAAAAAAACCCTCCACAGCTTGATCAAGAAAATCAGATATCTTGTATAATCATCTACAACTAGTTATGAAGTCAAATTAGCATCCCTAGCTAAGGATAATCATAAGGCATTCTTTAGCTATAAGAACAAAATGAATGAAGGCAGGGTACGGAGTAAAAACAAAAGCCAAATAAGTACAAAATACTGCACTAAGCCTACAAGGCTAGAAACATACTGTAAACTTTTTATTCAATAAAAAAACAAAAATACACACAAAGTAAGCGCTTTCACGACATCCAGTCGCTTCATCAGACAACATTCAAAGACGGTGCTCATCCTAAATAATCCTCTACAAAGTCAGCTGACTTAATCACATGAATTAAAGTGAACAAAGTATTTAAAAATGTGTGCATATATAGTACATAACATATGATATAAAACATACTCAGAAGCATTTGCACACATTTTAAAAACATTTAAGAACTGTGTAAAAACTATGTGAAATCCTTCTTTATAAAAACAGCATTCTTTATTTATGCCTAAGAGGGCGTGCCTTCAGAAAAGGTTTTAATGAAGAAGTGCTGCTAAGACCTGGAGATCTTTCAGCATTTAGCAGAAGAATCCATTTCTGTTCTGCTGCTTCTGTGCGATTCTCCTGGTCTCCCCCTCAAATATCTACATCTAATACTTGTAAAACAAAAAATCTAAAACTATGTGTAGGGTCATTTTGTAGTACATGTACTGCTAATGCATTGTTTTCTTTCTTATTCTTCACATCCCTGATGTGCTCAAGCACTCTGTCTTTAAATTGTCTATTTGTTTTACCTACATAGTAGGCATGACATTTTTCACAGAAAGAAAAATAGACCAAATTGACTGATTTACAGTCTGCATAGTACTGCATTCTCAGTGTAAATCTCAGAGGGATGTTGGTAAAAGGAACTAGTTTATAAATATTTGCATGCTGTACACTTTCTACACGGAAATGTTCCTATCCTAGTAGATTCATGCAGGTTTTTGTTTACACTCTTCCTATGGCATAAGTGTTGTTTTATGGATTTATTGTTTTTAAAAGAAAAAAAATACTAATTAATTCTGGTGCATCTTGTGGAAGTCTCCAGCTATTCTTTATAATGTCACAGAATTCATTGATATCACTTCTTTTATGCAAAAGGTCATTCCTCTTGGTATGTTTTACATAAATGCTACTAGATATTTGCATAAGTTCAGATTTCTTTAGTGTAATGTCTAAAAACTCTATTTCATGTTTAGAATAATAAGTAAACCTGTATGAATCTACTAGGATATGAACATTTCCGTGTAGAAAGTGTACAGCATGCAAATATTTATATGCTAGTTCCTTTTCCCAAAATCCCTCTGAGATTTACACTGAGAATGCAGTACTATGCAGACTGTAAATCAGTCAGTTTGGTCTATTTTTCTTTCTGTGAGAAATGTCATGCCTACTATGCAAGTAAAACAAATAGACAATTTAAAGACAGAGTGCTTGAGCACATCAGGGATGTGAAGAACAATGCATTAGCAGTACATGTGCTACAAAATGACCCTACACATTGTTTTAGATTTTTTTGTTTTACAAGTATTAGACTGCGGTGGTGGTGCTGCGGTAGCGTTGTCGCCTCACAGCAAGACGTTGTCCTGTTCGATTCTCAGCTAAAGCGTCTTCTGTGTGGAGACATGCGTGAATGGGCGTACCTTCGTTGAAGGTTGTGCATCAGAGCTGGAAACTCGGCATGTAAAAATCTACTGCCAATCATTAGCGGACCAGAGTTCCGCTGTGGTGACCCCTAACTGGGAAAAGCCGAAAGACACAACAACAACAAGTATTAGATGTAGATATTAGAGGGGGGGACCTGGAGAATCACACAGAAGCAGCAGAACAGAAATGGATTCTTCTCCTAAAAGCTGAAAGATCTCCAGGTCTTAACAGCACTTCTTCATTAAAACCTTTTCTGAAGGCACGACCTCTTAGGCATAAATAAAGAATGCTGTTTTTATAAAGAAGGATTTCACATAGTTTTTATATAGTTTTTACACAGTAGTTAAATGTTTTCAGAATGTATGCAAATGCTTTTTAGTATGTGTTTTATATCATATGTTATGTACTTTATATGCACACATTTTTAAATACTTTGTTCACTTTAATTGATGTGATTAATTAAGTCAGCTGACTTTGTAGAGAATTATTTAGTATGAGCACTGTCTTTGAATGTTATCTGATGAAGCAACTGGATGTCATGAAAGCATTTACTTTGTGTGTATTTTTGTTGTTTTATTGAATAAACAGTTTACAGTACATTTCTAGCCTTGCAGGCTTAGTGCAGTATCATTCTTTAGCTATGCCTGAAATCTAACAGGGAATGCCAAACTATGTGCCAAACTTTTGTAGTGGATGGTACCTCTCATACTGAACCTGAGGAAATTGCCAACCATCTAGCTGACAGATTTGGCACAAACTTCACTCCTGTCCCCATCAGCCATACCTCAAAGCATGTCTGACACCTGTCCTCTGCCTAGTATTTCCAAAGAGCAGGTCATATCCTCACTCTCCAGTGCCAAAAACATGGCTGTTATGGGACCAGATAACATCACAGGCTGCTTACTAAAAAATCAGAAACAAGACCTAGTGGAACCACTTGGCACTCTCTCTTTAACCTCAGACTGAGTGCACTAGCTTTTTTTCCAGCAGAGCAGAGAACAGCAACACTAATCCCATTGCACAAAGGGGGTCCATCAACTGACCCTGGGAACTACAGACCCATAAGCCTAACCATCGTTATTTGCAAGGCCATGGAAAGAGTCATCATGGACTTCCTTAACAAGGGGCATAGGTGACCTTCAAACTCTTGACCTCACCCAGTTTGGCTTTAAGGGTAAATCATGCTTATTCAACCTAGTGGACTTCTTTGACAAAGTCAACAAAGCCCTGGATGAAGGCAAAACAGTACATACTTCCTATCTTGACTTAGCCAAGGCTTTTGACATGATCTCCACTTGGGTATCATTGAGAAATGCTTCCAGATGGGAATTAACCCATATGTCACTAGATGGATAGCCAACTGGCTCACAGACAGAATGCATACTGTCAGGGTTGGGGATTCCGCCTCTACCAGTAGATCAGTTACCAGTGGCATACTACAAGCATCTGTGCTGGGCCTTCTACATTAGGAATCTATTTCTCGGATGTCCAGGTGAAAATAGATGGCCTATGGTTTACCAAGTTCGCTGATTGCATAGTAGGCACAATCATTGAGTCCCCATATAATGCTAACAAGTTAAAAAAGGGGCTAACAGACAAATGATTGGTGCCAAAGCCACAGACTAAAACTAAATGCAAAAAAGTGCATTATTGTCCCCTTTGGCAAAGAGCAAGTCCCTGCAAATTACAATATTGACAACAGTCCCCAGGCTTAAACCCAGTGGTATAAGATTTGGCAAGACAGGTTGATAGCAATCTAAACTTCAATCACCATGTGTCCACAGTGGTAAGGAAAGCTTACTATGTTGCTCATCTTGTAATTAAGGGCATTGCATCCAAGACTAAGGATGTTATAACTCCTCTGTACTCTGCCCTCATCAGACCACAATGCTCCCTTTTGCATGTACCTCATTTTGTAGAGAAAGAAATGTTTGCTTTAGTTTGGCAGCATACTTTTGATCATTTGTTACATGAAAGTGCATTTACTTTTCAGTTTTCATTTTAATCCATGCAGATTTATTTCAGCTATCACTTATTAGCCACATTATGCAATTTTTCAGGCAGAGTATCAGTATAGTATAAAGTACAAAATAATTTTGAATTTTAATGTTTGTAGAGAAGCCCACTTTCTAATGAGACTGAGTGCAACCAGAATTAACCTTGGATATTAATGTATTTAAGCCTGTTTGAAGCAACTTTATTGACCAGCGAAATTATTTACAAGCTTTGTTACTCTGGAATGCTGGCTTGCATTTGAGCTGAACTATATCAGCAGAGATGATTCCCTGCTAGGTGAGGAAAGTAAACCTATATCACTTTGTCTGTGAGTGATATAGCTGCTTTCTGTTTACCTGCTCCATTTTGTTTTTGCTTGTCTGGTGTTTTTGCTGTATGTGAGTGATAGACACCTATTATCTAGGCTGCACATTTCACACTTTTTTTATTGGTTACATTTTCTCTAGAGCCATACTTCAATACACAGAGAATTGCTGGGGCTTTGTCTTTTTCTGAAAATATTTCAACTCTGTATAAACTAAAGCACTATTGGTGATTCCCTGGTGAGGAAAGTTAAACCTATATCTTTTTGTCTGTGAGTAAAACTGTTTCCTGCTTTAGCAGCTTCATTTTTTTCAGTTTTTAAGAAATCTGCTTTGCTTGATGTTTTTGTTTTATGTGAGAGGTATACACTTAAATGTGCAGCCTAGATAATTTCACGTGTTTTTTCGTTGGCTAAATTGTTTCTTGAGTGATACTTGAATACACATTGAATTTCTGGGGGTTTTGTCTTTTCAGAAAAGATTTCAAACCTGCATAAACTAAAACACTGCTGATGATTCCTGCTAGTTTGTGCTGGGGATTTTACTATGCCACCCCTACTGTAAATTTAAGCTTAATAAACTCCTCCCTTTCTACACTGCTGTTAAAATCATGAATTATTTGCCTTTCTTTATGCTTATATTGAACAAAGTGCATTTTGCCTCTCATTGTCTGATCTACTGATTTCTGAATCCATTATCTAGCTAGATGTTGGATAAAGTAGTGTATATTTATACTGTAAGATGCAATTTTTTTTTACAGCAAGAAGTCAGTGGATTTTCCATGTAGTGTACTGGGAGACAGCAAGCTCTATTTAGGTTGGGGAAACACTTGATATTTCTGCATGAAGTTTTATTGGCTAGCGAGCTTATTAATCAGTTTATATTCAAGTGCCTTTATAAATTATTTACAATTGAGTGGCTCTTTGCTCATGTATGCAAAACAAACTACGTTTATTGAATAATCACATGTTTTATAGGTTGCTTAAAGTACACTGCTGTAAATTTGTTTGTGGTAGCATTTTACTCAGGACACTCCTTTACTGCGCTTTTACATTAGGAGGACTGAGATTATTCCTATAGTTGCAGCAAGTGTCTACCTTGTCTATCTGAGCTGGGAAGCACACAAAAGGGCTCTAAGTATTGTTTTGCACTAATCTTACATACTGTGAATGTACCTCAGTGGTTTCAAAAAATATCTTGCATCTGTTTTATATTCTGTGATTTAGCAGTTTCAAAAAAAACCTGTACTGTCTGCTGCTGCTTTTAAGTAGTTAATTGCACTATATTACATTGTATCTGTTAGTTTTTTGGTGGTTATATGTAGTTTGTGTGGTCTTATAGGTTCATAGGTGGTTACTAGACTAATGGCCTTAGGGCCTTTACAAGCCTAACCATGTAAAAACCCTGTGTACCCTAATTGACCATAGTTAGATGGTTATTGTTAGTAGAGCAATTCTATTGGTAGACTTGGGCTCCAAACCAGCTATTCTACATTAAGAAGGTTCTTTTTGCACCCTAGTTGCAGAAGTATGCTGATCTAACCTGCCTGACTTGGTGATTACTGGTGGAAGGCTTATTGTGTGCTTTCCTAATTGGTACTTAGCTTAAAACTTGTTTCTCATTGCTCATATTTAAACCTCACATCAATTAACAGTGCACTGTATAGATACAAAAGCCTAGAAGCTAAGTTTTTCCCTAAACACTTGTTAGTCAAACCCTTTCAAGCTTTTCTGTTGCTCAAGGAGCAACTCAGTTGAGCAATGAGCAGTGTTGCCTAGTTGGTCATCTTTAGCATACACAAAGTATAGGTCCCTTTTGTATTCTCAGCACTACCAGCACAGTCCAGTCAAACTAACCCATTTCCTTCCCTAATAAAACATACAGTAAGAGCCTACTATTAGTGATGAGCAGTTTCCCATCATCTCTCTGACCAGTGTGATAGACATGGGCATCCTGAGGCAATGCAGCAATTGTCTCATGTTTACTGACAAACAATTACTCCTGAAACAAATATTTTATGTGAGAGATGTAGTTACACTATGAAATTGGAAGCAAGACTCACATTAGGACAAATTGAATGCCAAAGAGGTTGTGAGCACACACCAACTTCCCACACTAAGTAAGAACATGCCACATAAACCTACATGTGTGTATATACTCACTAGTAACTTACCAAAAGATTAGAAGCCTTCCAAATGGAAACTTCTTACACACGTGACAAGGGAAAAACAACAACACATTTGAGACACTGGTGTGTGTGTGTGTGTGTGTGTGTGTGTGTGTGTGTGTGTGTGTGTGTGTGTGTGTTAAGCCCATTAGGTGTAATACCACAAAACCTAATGTACTGGTCATAGTTGACTCCATTGTGAGACACACGGATGTTCCCCTCACTAGGCTGGATAAAAAGCGTGTTACAGTTAGCTGCTTGTCATGTGCCAGGATCCATCAAGTCACTCAACCACAAGTACTGGTATGGCTATGTCATAGTCCATGTAGGGGTGAATAACTTGAGATGTACCTCACTGAACTATATGAATAGAGACATGACTGAGGTCTCGGATTGTGTTACAGGCAGGTATAAGCCTAGCCTTAAGCAGCATTCTATCTCCTCCAAGGATGATGCCACAATGCAAACAAAAAAATGATTGACTTGTGCAATTGGCTTAGCTTTCTGGTGTCAGGCCAAGGGGATTCAGTATTTGTCAGCCAGGAAAGACATGGTCAACAGGCCATGCTGCTTTGCCAGAGATGGTCTGCACACATCTCTTCTAGGATTTTGGATACTGGCAAAGGCATTAGCCACCCTTATTGTGCCTTTTGTAGACAGTGTCAACATAACCAATCTCACAACAGAACAAAATCTTCTCTAGATAAACTCAAGGTACTGCTACTTAATGCTAGGAGTCCAAACAAGACCTGCACTTCCTGGTAGCATTTTTGGAAGATGCTAACATCTGTACAGTCAGAGACTTGGTTCAAAGCTGAGGAAAGCACCCTGGGCATCCAGGGCTACAATACCTTCCATAATTTTAGACTACCAACTGAGCATGAAAGACCCAAAGGGGAGGAGGTATATCAAACTTCATTAAGGATAAGTATGCCTCGAGACTGGTCAAATATTATGATTCTGAGCTACTCCATGTCCAATTAACTATAGGCAAAGCCCCCTACCACATCAAAGCTAGCTATAGGTCCCCCACCATGAAAAAGGAAAAGCATACCGCATACCTTAACTTACTAGAGTCACTTGCCATACAGCCCAACACCTTACTCATGGGTGATTTTAATTATCCTACCACTGACTGAGAAATGCTGGCTCAGAGGTTCTTGGACTTTGTCAATGCAAATGCTCTGGAATAGCTAGTCAGCACTCCCACAAGAGTCTCAAATGTCCTGGTATAGACCTCACTAACATAGGAGAGCATTGCAGCCCCCTCCCCCCATGTGATGCACTTAGTAAAATCGGACCATATATCAGTTTTGCTCAATGTAATTATAAGACCAGATGCACCATCAAGCTCAAAAGCACTTAAGAATTTTTCAAAGACAAATTACCTCCTACTAAGTGAAGGTATAAAAAGTTTCAAAGCCCCCTTGAATGCAGATAACATGGACTCCTATTCAGAGGTGTACAACAATGCCCTGTATAACCACTTGGACAGTTGTATAGAATTGGCTGTACCTGACCCGATTAAAACCAGGTCTTGCCAAAAAACCAACTCACCCTGGTAGACCCCTAGTATAAGAAGACTATACAACAAGAGAAAGAAACAAATGTCCCAGAATAAGAGGGAACTGGCTCAGCAGAGGATGAAAACCCTCTCTAGTTTAAATAACCAGTTTAGAGATCTTGTCAAGTTCTCCAAAGCTAAACGTGAAGCAAAATCACCTCCCTATCTAGAGATGATCACAAGGCATTCTTTAACTACATCTGAAATGTAAAAGGGAATGCCCAGATATACCCCGAAATGAATGTGGATGGCACCACCCCTACTCAACTGATGGTAATAGCCAACCTGCTAAGTCACAGATTTGGAACAGACTTTACCCCCCTGACTCCTACAGCCGTCCCCCAAAGTATACCTCCACCATTCCTCAGCCCTATTATCTCAAGAAAGCAGGTCATCTCGGTGCTCTCCAAGTCCAAAAATATAGCATCAGTTGGGACCAGACAACATCTAGGGTTGCCTTTTAAACAACTTAAAGCATGACCTAGCATACCCACTTGGATCCTTGTTTAACAGCCTGTAAACTGGCTATGTTCCAGTGGAATGGAGGACAGCAACAGTAATCCCTCTGCACAAAGGGAGACCATCAACCAGCAATTGACCCTGGGAATAATAGGCCCATAAATTTGACTAGCCTTGTTAGCTAGACCATGGAAAGAATCATTATGGACCTTATTAACAAGGACATAGGTAATCTCCAAACTCTGAACCCAACACAGTTTGGATTTGTTAAAGGGAGATCATGCCTGTTAAACATGACTGACTTTTTCTGAGAAAGTCACCAAGGTCCTGGATGAGGGAAGGACAGTGTATACCACCTATCTTGACCTAGACAAGGCATTCACCACAGTTCCCCACTTGGGTATTACTGAGAAACTCTCTCCAATTTGGGAATTAACCCCTACATTACCAGATGGGTTGCCAACTTGCTCACTGACAGGACACAATATCAAAGTGGGTGACTTCACTTCTAGCAAAAGACCAGTCACCAGTAGCGTACCAGAGTTCTGTTCAGAATTTATTTCTTAGAAAGCCAGGCAACCTTGGATAGCCTGTGGCTGACTAAGTTCACTGACAACTGCAAATTGGGAGCAATCATGGAGTTCCCCAGTGTTAATAGTGTGCAGACACGGTTAATGCAGGGAAATGAATGGTGCCAAAGCCAGAGATTAAAGCTAAATACAAAAAAATGCATTATTATTATTCCATTTGGGAAACCTGACATCCCTGCTAATTGCATTATAGATAGCACCCCCTAAGAACCAGTGGTACATTATATGGGTATTCAGGTTGATAGCAATCTGAACTTTGACCACCACATATCCACAGTAGTAAGGAAATCCTTCTGTGTGGCACATCTTATAAATAAAGGCTTCACATCCAAATCTGAGGATGTTATAATTCAATTATATTTGGCCATCATTAGACCAGTAATTGAGTACAATGCTCTTTTTTGTGTTTACCTCACCAGACACCTGTAATAACTGGAGAGAGCAGAGGGGTTTCTGACCAAGAAATTACATTGTACACCAAACAAGTCTTGTGCAGAAAGACTGAAAGCTCTGTCACTGTATTCTGTCTCCTACAGGTTAATAAGGGGTGACCTGTGCCTGCCTTGCAGGGCAGTCTCTGACCCCACCCTGATGGAAATGTTACACAGTCGTAAATCAAACTGCACAAGGGTCACTCACTCCAGGGATCTTATCCTAAACTCTGACATGAACAGGTCATTCAGGAGATTCAGATAATCTCCCAGAGACTGCTAGTTCTCTGAAACAAGCTTCCAATTAATGTGAAACACAGCCCCTCCTTGACAGTCTTCCAAAGCAACCTAGATCAATGGATGGGTGACTGCACATTCATTCCTGGGGTGGCACCCATATCCCTCCTGGACAGGTGAAGTTGGTATTGACTACCATTGACCCTTGCCTCTGAACTTCACTCACCTAACCACAAACAACTGCAGCAACTCTGGATAAATATGGCTAGGCTTGTAAGGGCTCTAGGGTCATTAACCTAGTAACTTTCTATGAACCTATGAGAAAGTATTTGACAGTTTACAAATTAAGAATTAATGCAGTAATCATTTGGTGCACTGAAAATTTTGTTAAGCTGTGTATTTTCCCATCATAATATAGTTAGCTTTTTTTTGCATTCTTCCCTCTGAAAGTGTTGCTACTCTTCATAACATGCTATTATAGAAACAGTTTTGCACTCTACAAGATCAATAATCTAAGTACGCAATAACTAAAATGTCACTGCACTGCAGTTTTTCACCCATCTCAAAAGATTGACTTCTGGTTTGTTTACTTCCACAAATACTTTATTTTTATTTATTAGCATATTTATTAGCATTTTTTTTTTACAAGGGAAGGTTGGCTGGGCCATGACTGAGACCCAGGGAGAAGCTCCAGATTTAACAAAACTTACAAATGTCATACAATACAATACAAGGTAAAACAGTTAAATCTTACAAATGTCATACAATACAAGGTAAAACAGCAAATATTAACCATCACATATAAGATACAAAAGAAAAAAAAACAGAAGGGCTAGATCCGAGGAATCGCTATATTCTATAGTTACATTTTCGTTTTACTAAGTAACAATGTTAATGTTATTAACTTAGGTTAATAGAATGTGAATGGCATTATTAGTAGATAGTAAGCAGATGGTTTGGTAAGAATTTCTAGGTGTGAGTAAGCTATTGCATCTTCTGATGAAAGCATAAGAGCTTATATTACGCTAGAAGACTGAAAGGGCACGGTAGACAGAGGACAGATGGATGGAGTTGTAGCAACATTTAGCCAGAAGAATAGTGGCAAGAGCATAGTTTGGAACCCAAGAATTGGGTCCAAGGGTTAGCTTTGAAGGGGTTTGTATTTATGATTTATCTTGGGTCTTGTGGGAGAGCATTCCAACAGTTGGCTATAATTATGGGAAATATGGAAGAGAATGCTGAATAAAATTCACAGTAAAATGTTCCTGGAGAAATTGCAGATTCTTAGTATGCAGACATGGCAGTGAGGAAAATTAAAACTGTGGTGATGAAGAGGTTTGGAGACCAAAGCAATGTTGCAAGTGATTGAGGCAGATGAACAATAAGCAATGGTTTCCTGGAATGATAGTATAGAAAAATGTGTGCAATAAACTGCTAATACTGAAAGACTGTTTCTGTTGATACAGGCAATCCAGGCAATGTAGTAGGCTGTCAGGGGAAGGGTGACGCTGCTGAAGTAGTTATACTGCAAAACATTGTGGACTATAATGATTTAACTGTCACTGGGGCTGGAGGGAAACTGAAAATGAAGTGTGGTGAGCAGATATATTTGTATATTCATGCCACTTAATTGTTTAACAGCTGTGCAAACTATGATAGTAAAGAAAAGACCAGGTGTGAGAAAACTGTAAAGGAATGTAATATAGACAAATAAGTTGTCTGGGACCTGATATCGTGCCTTTCGTCTTTACTGCTAAAGATATTAGGGCTAGGATACATATAAGAAGGGCAAGCTTTTGTGAAATAACCTTTCATAAGCATACATTTGCAGAAATGTTTGTTAGTATGTAGCTACAGCTTATTGTGAGTCCTGGAATAGTTCTAAGAACTTCTAGGAAACTGACTCTGCAGTTTAGAACTGATAATGCATCATGCTCTTTATAAAATATTAAAAAAATGATAAAAATATTTGGAATGGGACATGAGGTAAGGGTTGCATTACCAATGAAAGAAGTAATATTGCTCATGTACCAAATATAGTTAGTATTGTTGGACAAAGGAGCAATATGAAATGTTGTAGGCAGTTAAATTTTTTGAGGGTGTGTCATTTAGTTCAACACCGTTCAATGAAACATATGCATAGTGTGGAGAAAGGTGACATATGGTTAAAATTGTATTGAAAAGTGTAAAAATTGTAATTCAACAGGCCATTTCTGGATTGATTGTTCAATATTATTAGAGCAAGAAGGGATTCTGCAGTAAGAAACATCAGTATATGCTGTGGTTCAGAGTAAAAATGGGGGAAGGAGGGAGTGAGCAAGTAGTGAGAAAGAGAGATAAGATATGTTACGTGATAATGGAGGACTGAATAATGAAGAAGAGGGCATAGAGAGTGAAGGGGAGGAACAAAAAGTGGTGCACGATATTGTTACATATAATTAGGAAGTATTACAAAAGGATATAAATGAAGGGAGAGTATGGATGGACAAATGATGCATTTGCTAGGGACTATGGTTAGAAAAAGAAAGTTGAAATTAGGAGGATCAAAAACTGTAAATAAGGGGAAAAAATTTCCTGTGTCAGTACATGTTAATTGTATAAGAAATGAATTTAGGAGAATATTAGCATATCGATTGTGAAAAGAGGTAAATGAAGATGTTGTGTGTTTGCAAGTTGTGAGGCTGGTATCACAGACGACATCAACAAACAAAATCAAATTAAAGCTTTATTGCAGTATATCTGATCAAGAATTGTGCTTTTGAAAGAAGGAAGTGTTAAGCTGTTAGATATGACAGTAGTTATTCTTGGTAGAGTAGTTGTAGTGGGAAGAGGAGGTGTACGTAGGCTTATTATTGCATATGAATGGGAAAATGGATAAAGATGTTTGTAGAAATTAAAATATATGACTATGAATATGGACATATTCATAGTAGGATATGTTAGAGGAAAAAGTTAGAAAATAATACAAGATATAAAATATGTAGGAATGTGATAAGAATGTGGAAGTTAAGGTTAGGTAAAGAAAGTTTACTTGTAAAAGGTGAAGTAGTAGAATAGAAACAGATTAAACCATTCAGATAATGCTACATATAAGAGGAAGCTGGGAAAGAGGAACATGTGTATTAATGACGGTAAAGAATTAAGAAGCTAACAAAATATACTAGGTACAGATATAATGAAAGAAGAAACAGAGAGGATCATGAGAGAATAAGGGCATTTTTTGGAAACTGGAGGGAATGGTGGGTGACATTTAAGCAGAAACATAGAACAGTTTTTGTGATGGTAGAAAGGAAAGTAATGAGAATTCATGAAAAAAGAACATCGTCAAGCACTTAAAGTACGAGGAATTTGGAGGGCGAGCAGAAAGTTAGGGTACTGAAAGAAAGATACCTCAGAGAAAAAGGAAAAGATAAGTAACTTCCTGTCATTCGGGAAAAGGAAAAATGATAAATATAAAGAAACAGATGAAAGGCATGAGAAATATATGAGAATTATGAAGGTAATTTAGAAATAATGGAGTGGTCTAGAGAGAAATGTATGAGGACAAATGGGATGTTACAGAAGGAAATGGCAAGTGACAAAAATAAAGAAGAAAAAGAATTGGAGATTATGTTAATATGAGTTAGACAAGATATTAAATAGCTTTGTGGGCCCACATGGCTTATGGTATGATTTCTTTTAGTAAATTATGGAAAGAGGAAAAAATTATTTATGAATATTTTAAATGAACGGTTAAGAGATGAGATGGAAAGTGAAGCAATTTGTGAAGGCGTAGGAAAGTAAGTGAAGCAAATTGGAGATAGTGGGGGGGTGAGTACCTCAATTTATGGTATATGATGATTGTCATGAAGAATAAAAGATGGAAAAAGAAAGTATAAGCTTACTGGAAAACATGTTAAAGGAAGTTAGTTAATGGCAAGTAAAAAGAAGAGCACGGGATATTTGAGTGTGACAAATACAAAGGGGTATATTTAACTAATCTGGAGATAAGTGTGAGATTCATGAAGTAAGAAGTGAGAATGAAACAGCTGCAAGAGATGTCAAAGAAAGTTTTAGAAGTAGCAGTAGTGCGATGAGATAAAAGGTACTTATGATTCATATGTATATGTTAGGGAAGTTGTGTTATGAGAGGGTAGTGTATGCCTTTCCAGGAAGTAAAGAAAGAGTTATTGGAGGTGATATTTGGGGATGTATGGTTTTGAAGCCAAACCCAACTAAGTAAGGGTGTTGTATGCAACAGAAAAGGGGGGGTTGGGGTTATTCATTCTAGTTTTTTTGGGGGCTACTTTAAATTTGCGCTGGTTGCTGATGAAAATGGAACAATGGGAAAGAGACATACTTATTTTTTAAATGTTCTACTATATAAGACAGCATTTAGATAGGAACACCAAAAGCAAAAAAGGTACTGCAGGTAAATAAGACAATACATAAGTAAAATAAAGTTATAGAAATTGAAAATAGCAGTTTAAGAGAAAAACAATCTGGTATGAAGTGGTAATGAAACATTTTATTTTATTTGACCCTGAGAAAAATTTAGTAGAGAGCAAAAAGTTTGTCTAAAGATTTTCTGTAGATATTAGTAACAGGCAATTGCCTGTAAAGGGGCAAATGAAATACAGTGTAAACTTTGTAATATAGGGGAAACAATGAAGTATACTTATTAATAGGTTGTAGAAAGATGAATGAAAAAAATCAAGAAGCATTATGAATTTAATTGCTTTCAATAAGTAAACAATGGTATATTGTTATATGGGCAATATAAGGATGTTAAGTGATGTAAACAGAAAGATGAAGCAAGTTTTGTTAGCATACTATAGAATGGGTGGCAGAACAGTGTTGGAGAATAAGATTATGGTTGAGAAGAAAAGGTGGGGAAGGATATTTATAAAAAAAAATAGTTCATTGTTCTATTTGCATTTTCCCAATATGTCTTCTGGGTAATTTTGATCATGTGGGGCTTCATTTTTGCATATCTTTTTCTAACCAGACCAAAAAAATCATTCATTATTCACCATAACTTTTCATCCTTGGATGCACAGCATTTAAATTGTGAAATTTTGATTCTTGTTTGAAAAATTATAATTCTGATCTTTTGCATTGCTGGGAACATTTTGAATTCCAATATACATCCTTGTTGAACTACCGCTATAAAATAATTAGAAGTTTGTCATTTGTGCTCGCTTCTCTTTGGTATAATAATCTTATCCCAAAATGCTAAGTAAGAAAGAGAGGAAGTATAGACTGTATCAAAAATATTGAATTAGGGCCCACCAAAACTATCTTCAGTGAAGTCTGTAGAAAACTGAAGTTGGACATCTGTCATTGTAAGTCAAATTATGAAACCTATTTATTGCAACAGGAATCCTAAAATGTTCTACAGCTACATGAACTTTGATCGAGACCGCTACACATACATAGTTTCTGGAAGATTTACCATGTCCAGTTGACTGGGAAGGTGCACACTTGAAAACGTCAACCATTTATTTTTTTATTTATTTATTTAACATTTGTTGACCGGGAATGTCCGACTAGGTTCCACAGAGCCTGTTTTCAGCGGAGGCCCGGGGAGAAATGCTCCAGATGCATGTCTTTGGAATGTGGGAGGAAACCGGAGTACCCGGAGGAAACCCACGCGAACACAGGGAGAACATAATAAAAACATATTCCTGGTAGTGGTCCATAGTAACCATGGACTAGGTCTGTTGGGCCATGGAGAAGAGGTGCCGATCATATGGTTTGTCAGGAGACCTGGCAGTCTATGTTCCATATTATTAATGCAGAGGACAGGCACAACCAAACATGTGGTTATTGTGGTAGTTGAATGATAGATGGGAGTAAATGTACAAAACAGAAAGTATGAAAGATTGCTTTTGAAAAATCACCATCAGCATGGCACATCAGGATCCACAAGACTGATGAATGATAAGGAGTTTCTTGTGTCCCCAATTTGGAGTGGAGTGACTGGTAACCATTCAAAGAAGTGGTCTGGGTGTTTGTGTTGAGTTGGCTCAGATCACCTCCTCAGTGGATAATAGACCAGGTTAGTATTACATAGCAAAGTTTTCTGTATACTCATGCTTACTCTTACAGAATTAAGGGTAATCAGATTGTCTCAGTGCACATTTGTCATCATAGGCACCTCAGGCCTTCAACAAGATCACACTAACAGTACCTAGGGTAGTGCACTGATCGATACTTGACCAAATCCAGGCTCAGTCTGGGTGAAATACAAAACATTTCACAAACAAAATTAGATAAATGTAAGCAATAACAGAGTAGTTCAGACTAATTGCATAGAAAAAAACTATTATATATACATTGTAGTAAACACTTATTAGTCCCTGTGATGTCACAGCACTGTCCCAGTAATCAAGGAGTCTCAATCCTTACCACTGGCAACAGTGGGGAACATGCACACTGGGAAGATAACAAGTACACACACAGTAAAGTGCAATTTCCCTTAAGAGCACACAGAGATCACAGTCAGTCTGGGGCTGGTTTCTCCATCTTTCTCCAGATCCCCAATAAGACTCCCGAAAACACAGCTATATGGTTGAGATCTCAGCTGAGTGACCAAACCAAGATCTCCAGTAACCTCTCTGTCCAACCAGTGCTTCTTCTCCCTGCCCAATTAGCTGGCACACGCACACTTTGAGATTTGTTTTATACACACACACACACACACACACACACACACACACACACACACACACACACACACACATACACACACACACACACACACACACACACACACACACACACACACACACACACACACACACACACACACACACACAGTGTCCTGAGAAAAGGCTGGCACAAATTTACTAGCTATGCCCCCTTCTGCCCAGACTATAAGGTAGTTCTGACTGCCTCCAGCCACTCTTTATCAGCTATTTTAAGGCCCTTAACAAAGGGTGTCCAATCCTACTGTGTAATGTTAGTTTGACTAAGGACCAGGCTATTAGGAGTGGCCTGCACAATGCCACCAAATATGCAAGTACTCTCAGAGCTCAAATATCTCTAAACAGACCAGCCAAAATTGAAAGGTTTAAATATATTTAATAATAAATAATAAAAGAACAAGACAATATTCAGTAAGTAATCAGTTACATCAGAGTTCAGAATCACAAGAAATATTGAAAAAAAACATTGCAGGACAGTCTCAAATAAATAAGGAAAACATCTAAGCTGTACTTTACTATACTGTATTCCTATCTGAATCTAAAAAAGTTACTATGCCCTAAAAACGTACAGAACAACAAACAGGCAGAAGTGATGAGTGGATGTTCTGGTCAAAGACAAAATACAAAATGCTCACTCTCTCTCTCTCTCTGAGAGTTCTTAAATTAATATCAAATTTACTGATGGGTTAGCTTGGATGACATCACTTTTTGTCACCTGACTGTAGTTCCCCCATTGTCAGAACTACGAGCATTTAACATCTCCTAGTGAAAAATACATCTTTGTAACTTCTGGAAGACCTAAAACAATGAAACATGTACAAAACAATGCAAAAGGCAACCTAGTTCTAGACATCCTGTCTCCTTGCTGCATTGAAACTAACATTTATAGCACAATTCCCAAAATGAACAAACCAATAAATACGAGAAAGTGAAAAGCCACCAGCTGAAATCAAATTAATTTACTTTACTTAAAACAAACTTTAAACGCACAAACGTTCAAAAACAAATATGAAATAGATTCATTTCATATTTGTTTTTGAACGTTTGTGCATTTAAAGTTTGTTTTAAGTAAAATAAATTCAATTGATTCCAGCTGGTGGCTTTTCGCTTTCTCATATTTATTTATAGCTCAATCATAAGACAATTTAAGTTCAACTATTTTCCTGAAGTTTTGCAAGTTTAACCATCTATGTTCTAGTTCCCACTGTTAAAACATACATTTTCACATGTATAATAGTTTATATATATTTCTGCTCTAATCCAGCAGGGTATGCTGTGGTCACGCATCCAGGCTCAGCACTGTACAAACCCTGTTCAACACACACCTCTGTACCAGCAGTTTAATATACACCTAACATACAGTTCTAATAAATTTGTAAAACAAGCATATGAATCATGTTGATATTCACAAATGACATAGAAGTATTTAAAAAATTCCAGATAGCTGTGCTGGCAGTATCTCCTTCTGTCACACTTCTATATAAATGATATTAATATTCACAAATGACATATAATTATTTACAACATTTTAGCTAGCTGGGCTGGCAGTATTTTTCTTTGTCACAGTCCCTCATTAGTTTCTAAAGTAAGTCAACCATCAGTAAATCTTGATAGAGAAGAAATGACTCACAAAGGAGATAGGTTAGGTGATGTTTCCTGTGCTGATGCAGGCGTATTTGTCTTGGATGAAAAAGCGCTTTTGAGTTGCATTCTGAATTTGGAATAAGTTTTGATTACCTTAATGTTAGTGGGGAAAACTTGCCTAAGAGTAGGTGCCTGTCAGAGGAAAGCAAGTGCATTAATTTTGAGCTTGTTTCTAGGGGTAATGAGAGTCAGTGTGGCTTGTGAGTAGTGTCTCAGATTGTATGAAGAGGTATTTTTGTGAAGACTAGCTGCAAGGGGAGTAATTTGTAGAGCTGGGATCCTAAAAGCTGGTTGTAACTTTGTTTTATGGGTAGCCATTTTGGCTTTTTCTAGTGTGAATCTACAGATGCTGTTAGAGAGAGCCTGGAGTGTGGCCATTTTTTCTTGTAGGCAGAAGGAAAAATTGAGAATTTATACTCAAAGTTGGATAAGAACTCATTTGCCAATGGCTGATCTGGCTGGTTGGGATAGAAAAGGGGAGATCATTTTGCCCAAAAGAGGAGAGTTTGTTTTGGTTCTCACTTTGTCTCTGTGGAAATGGAAGTTTAGTGACTAACGGAGACATAGTTGTGTGTATTTTAAGATGTAGGTTGTCTCTATGGCATGGTTGTACAGGTCAACGACAGTTAGACTTTGGTACTTGGTGAATTTTCTGTGGCATTCCAAAAAAAAAAAATTGCTTTGGTCTTGGTGGCATTGAGAAGTAGTTTATGGTTTGAGCCATTGCAGGAGCTCATGTAAGTCTGACTGAAGTTGGCATTTAATGTTGGTGTGAGAGTGACCTTTCATTTATGACCGATTGGATCAGCTGCTTTCTGGGCCATTTTCAGCCATGATCTGGGTGTAAAGGGCACAAAAGTATAAGTAAAAGATACAAGTGCAATATTTCAAAGATTGCACAAGTACACACATAATTTGGTTTTGCAGCTTTTGCATAGGATAAATATTCTGTTGTCCAACAATCTAAAACCATTTAACCTACCAAGGATTCTTATGTGTACAGTAATGCCTGTACAGAAAAAATTTCTAGAGTACACAACCTGGAGTTAGGAAATAAGAGAGAGAGAGATATGGCCTGAGAATTGAAGAAAGAGAGTATAGAGGTTTATGAAAAAAGCAGGTATAGTAGATGAAGAGTCAATGATTAGTGCAATGGGTACAGTCAGTCAACTGGAGCAGAAGGTATTAGTATAATACTACTACTAGTACAGGAAGATGAATTAGAGGTTACATTAAGTACTTTGAAGAGAAGTCCAAAAAATAAATAAAAAATAGAAGTGTCTCTCTTATTTTTTAAGAATGTTTAGCAGTTATGGCTTACATACAAATATAAGAACAAGATGGAGGAGTAAAGCTGTGAGGTGTAGATACCCCTTGTCTATGAAACGGGTACAGTTCTACTTGTGTAGGTGTACTAGTAACTTTTCCCTGACTTGTGAGTAGGGCCATGGGGAGGGAGGCGGGTACTCATCCCACACACTGGGTACTCTGTAAATTCCTGAAGTTGTGCTGGGAGATTATTTCAAAGACTACATACTCAATAATCAGTATAATCAGAAGACTGTTGAGTAAAAACAGCAACTATATTTTTACACAGATATTCGACAGTATTTTCATATAGATAGCAAGTAGGCATAGTGATACTGAGTCTCACTAAAAGCAGCAACCTAGTATGACATAGCTACATTATTTAGGGCAAATGGTGTTTGTTGTTGCTTTTCGAAAAGATGTCACAACCTTCTTGTCATATGTCATTTCTGTAACCAGGCAGCTGAAATAATGCTGCATTACCTTAGCACATTCTGTATGTATGATATAGGACATTTTGCTTAAACATCAAGGAAAATAGTCCTTGGTCAATGTTAGCATAGGTTCATAGGTAGGTACTAGGCTATCAGCCCTGGGGCCTATACAAGCCCAGCCAAAAAGGTACCCTGGCTTTTGCCACCCAAGAAAATTTTCCTGTGCCACTGTCTAGCAGAGCCACAGACATGATCCCCAGGGTGAATTTCCTATTTCCCATCCAATCATCAACATTTTTCTTGAAGAGTGCTAATGAGGAGCTTTGTTTGCTATAGGTAGGTAGTTTATTCCAGAGTATGGGAAGTCTCTGGGATAGGAATCTATCCCTCCGGCATGTTCTGTTTATTGTGGTGACAAGGTTTAGGTCCCTAGAGCATGTAGCTTGGAGGGATTGGGATTTCTTTAAGTGGAGCATGTCCAACAGCTCTGGGTTTGACATAGCTTTATATGTTAGGCAGAGATCACCTCTGAGTAGGCGATATGGGATGGAGTAAAGCTGGAGTTTTTTGAGACGGTCTGCATAGGGCATCTGTTTGAGGCCGGTAATCCTCTTTGTGAGGTATTTCTGCGGCCTTTCCAGTTGTAGATGTCTTGTGAAATACATACCAAAAGGGGCACTGTACTCTATAATAGGTCTAATGAGTGATGAGTACAGGGGAACAATGACCTCTTTTTTTCTGGATGAGAAACCTTTTGTGATGAGGTGTGCCATGTAGAAGGATTTCCTGACTACTGTAGCGATGTGATTATCAAAGGAGAGACTACTGTCCACCTATGTCCCAAGGTCTCTTATCACACTTTCGGTGTTAAGTATACTACCGCCTATGTTATAGTTCATGAGTACAGAGTTTTTACCAAAGGGGATGACAATGCACTTTTTGGCATTGAGCTTGAGTCCATGGCTTTGACACCAGGCATCTGTCTCAGTGAGGCCCTGTTGTAGGATGTCCACATCATTAGGAGTTTCGATTATGGCTCCTAGTTTGCAGTCAACTGTGAACTTCATTAGCCAGAGGCCTTCTGTGTTAGCCTGTACTTCAGAGAAGTAGATACCAAACAGGAGAAGACCCAGGACTGTACCCTGTGGTACTGCACTTGTTACTGGACTGAAGTCAGATTTGGAGTCTGCTACTTTCACAGTGTGGGTTCTGTCAGTGAGCCAGATGGCAACCCATCTTGTGACATAGGGATTTATACCTAGTTTAGTGAGTTTATCTATAATTCCAGAGTGGGGGATGGTGTTGAAAGCCTTGGCAAGATCTGGATAGGCTGTGTGAACCACCTTACCCTTGTCTACGGCTTTGGTGGCTGCTTCAAAGAAGCCTATCAGGTTTAGGAGACATGATCTTCCTTTTACAAACCCAAACTGGGTGAGGTCCAGAGTTTGGAGATTACCAATGTCTTTGTTTATAAGTTCAATGGCCTTGCAGACCAGGCTCGTCAGGCTAATGGGGCGGTAGTTCCTGGGGTCCGTGGTGGCTCCCCCCTTGTGGAGTGGGATAACTGTTGTTGTGCGCCATTCAGCAGGCACAAAGCCTGAGGTGAGGCTATGATTGAACATGGTACTTAGGTGGAGTGCCAGTTCATTCTATAGTTCATGTAGAACGCAGCCTGGGATATTGTTTGGTCCCATGGATGCTGTGTTCTTGGCTTTGGAGAGTGTGGTTTTTACCTGTGCAGCTGTGATTACAGGAACTTTGCATTCTTCCAGTATAGAGATGGGCCCTTTAGGGGGTGAGAGGGGGGTAAAGTTAGCACTGAACCTATCTGCCAGGATGTTGGCAATATCAGTTGGGTCTGTATATTTAGTGCCATTGTGCTGTAACTCAGAGCAGATCTGAGTGTTGCTATTGAGATGCTTGACATAGCTATAGAATGCTTTGTGTTTGTCTTTAGAATCAGTGGCAATTTTGTTTTCGTAACTAGCTTTGGAGGATTTTATCAGGGATCACAGCTTCTTACTGAGGCTGACCAGGGAGCTCCTCCACTCATGGGATTTTACTCTCTTTTGCAAAAGTTTCTTCCTTCTGTTGTACAGTTTGTTTATGGCAGGGGACCACCAGATTGGCTTCCTTTTTTTTTTGAGGATAGCATCTTGGTTCTGTTCGGGATAGCATGATCCATGCACTCATGTAAGTGCTTATAAAGTGCACTTGTGAAGGATTCAGTAGTCATAACTGTATTGTCCATCTGCATGGGTGTCATGAAGTTCACCACTTCTATCTTAAGAAGCATGAAGTTGGCTTTGGAGAAATTTTTTACCATGATTTCCTTAATGGGGGGTGGGGGCAGGATGTGGATATCTAGGGTAATTAGCTTATGGTCGGATCGGACCAATGAGGCGTTGACTTCAGGTGTGGAACACCGGTCACTCTTGTTGGTAATGACTAGATCTAGGATATTGTTGCCCCTGGTGGGTGTGTGGATAAGTTGATCCAGGGCATTGTAGTTTATGAATTCCAGAAACCGTTTAGCAAAGGAGTTGGTACATGAGTAGTTTTCCCAGTTAATGGTGGGGTAGTTGAAATCACCCATTATTAGGGTTTTTGGTTGAACCCTAATATTTTCCAGTACATCAAGAAAAGAGTTGTGGGAATCCTGGGGCATGGTGGGTGATCTGTAGCAAGCTACAATTTGGATTGCAGTTTTGCCCAGAGTTGGTTGCACTTGGATAACCTCAGCTGCATTATGCTGAGCAACTAGCCTGGAGGTGTGGATATCTTTAATGAATATGGACACACTTCCGCCTTTGGTGTTTCGGTCCAGGTTACATGGCCGAAGAGTGTGGTATGAGTTATATCCTATAAGTGCAGGGGTGCTCTCTGGAGCCTTGAACCAGGTCTCAGTCACTGCACAGATATCAATGTTCTCCATTTTAAGGAGTGCCTCGAGTGAGTGCATTTTGAGATTTAGACTTCTAGCATTGAGTAGCATCACCCTCAGTTTTTGCTTGCCTGTTGCTGTTACGGTGGTGAATTTGTCATTTGAACCTTGCCTAAAAAAGGCACTATAGGGGCATCAAGAACCTTAGCCAGTATCTGGAATCCCAGGGGTGACAGGTGCAGGCCATCTCTGGCAAAGCATCGTGGTCTGTCGACCATGTCATCCCAGGCAGACAGATACTGGATCCCTTTAGAATGGCACCAGAAGCTTAGCCAATTGTTGAAGTCAATCATTTTGTCCTTGTACTGAGGCATAATTCTGGGTGATGGCAGAATGCTACTCAGGGCTAGGGTCATACCTGCCTGGGCTACAAGATCAGAGAGCTCTTCCATGTCTCTTTTCATGTAGTCTAGGGAGGTACGTCTCAGGTCGTTCACACCAACATGGACAATGACAGAGTCATATTTGCACTTGTTGTGGAGTGACCTGAGTGCGTGGGTTATGTGGTGGATCCTGGCACCTGACAGGCAGCTGACAGTAACCTTCTCCTTGTTTAGCCTGGTGAGTGGGACATCAGTGTGCCTGACTATAGAGTCACCTATGACTAGTGTGTTGGGTATGTTGATGTTCTTCGTTCCCCATTGCTGCAGTCCTTACTATTGGGTATAGTCCGCATCCAGTCGGCCCGAATACCAGAGTATAAGGCTGACGTCGGTCAGGGCGCATTAGACTGACGTCAGTACGTCAGGGTACTAATGCGCATGACCGACGTCATATCCTCAGTCTTTTTTGCCGCGTGGTCCGATGCAGAAGCAGTTTTGCGAGTGCAGGTTGGCGTTCTGAAATCTTTCCGAAACCGGAGTTTCAGACCGAAACAGAGTTGGCTAAGTACCCCGTTGGGGAACATTTTGGTTTTTTCTTGCCTCAGTATTTTACCGGATGTCAGAAAAAGTGAATAACTGTATTTCTTGTGGGAAACAGATACCTCATAGGGATTACCATACCTTGTGTATACCTTGTTTAGGGCCTGAGCACGACGTTGTTGGTTGCCGCTCTTGTGCTAGGTTTAACAAACGCACTATTAAGAGGAGGTTAGACTGTGCCAGGTTAGTGTTTGGGAAGCGTTGCAATTATAAAATGCCGCCGGATGCTCCGGCGCCGGCAATCAAGAAGCGCAAGGACAAAACAGCGAAGCCTAGGGTTGATGAACCGGCAGTCCCGGACGTCGGTTCTTTAGGAGGCTCAGTGGAGCCAGAGGTTTTGCCAGGAGTTTCCATGGAGTCCCAGGCAGAATCTTTACTGTTACAGGATGTGCCTTCTCAGGAGGTAGGCCAGGCTGAGGGGGCTTCTCAGGTGGCTGTTCTTCCCTCTCTTCCCAAGGTAGTTAGAGCCCCTCCTTCTGTTGCCAAAACTTCTTTGAGAGGTAGGCCTAGTTTAGCTTCAGTGGGGGCTTCTCCTAGCATTTCGGGTTCTGTACCTAAGAAACATATGCTTAAAATGGCAGAAGATTTGATTACTATGATTAGAGGTTCTATGCCCCCGCCTGATAAGAGGCCTAGGGTGGAACCAGAGTTTGATTGTTTTGAACAGTGTTCAGAGGCTTCAGGGTCTTCTGTGGAAGACTTGCAGGAGTATCCTACTTATTCTGATTCTGATGTGGATGATTCCACTCCTACAGCTACTCCTCCTGAGGATTTCTCATTTTCAGAGACTCTGCATTCCATGAGGGAGCACTTTAAATGGGAAGGCCAGGATTACTCTGATTCCAGGAAAAGGCTTAGGGAATTCTTGTTTTTACCCCAGCATAGGCCCTTAGCTATTCCTCCTGTGTTGAATGTGGTGGAAGATGTTTTGCAGAGGCTTCCTGAATCCTGACTCTTTGCCTCCTGCTCCTGTTAAGCCTGATAGGTATTATAGGGTGCCAAGCTCATAAGTATTTGTTTAAGAGTCCTAGGGCGGACCCAGAAACTATTTCTCAAGGGCCTAAAGGTGTTAAAGCTTCTGTGGTTAAAAATCCTGTTCCCACTGATAAAGAGGCAAGGGCTTTGGATAGGTGGGGAAAGAAAGTGTATACTTCTTCCACTCTAGCCATGAGAGCATTGAATTGTCAGTTTCACATGCTAAAATATCAGAATTACCTCCTTTCACAATTGAAATCTAAGGTGGATGCTTTGGCAGGAGGTATTGAGTGTAAAGAGTTGCTGGATTTGGTTCATGTGTCTGAACAAGTGGGTAAGCATTCTTTGCAATGTGGTTTTGATGCTGTACAGGCCTCCTCGAGGGTGGCAGCTACTAGTTCTGTTCTTCGCAGGCATGCCTGGTTGAAGGATCAGAATTTAGCTGAGCATGTTAAGACAAGGATTTTGGATGCTCCTTTACAGTCTGATGTGTTGTTTGGATCGCCTGTGGAAGCAGTTTTAAAGAAAATGGAGGACAAAGCTGAGTCTATGCAAACTGTTAAAGATTTTTTGCAGGTGCAGCCACCGAAATTTAGTAGAAATTGGCCGGCTAAGGGGTGGACATATCCTGCTTATGATTCC
Source organism: Protopterus annectens (assembly GCF_019279795.1). Taxonomy (NCBI): domain Eukaryota; kingdom Metazoa; phylum Chordata; order Ceratodontiformes; family Protopteridae; genus Protopterus; species Protopterus annectens. Next base: position 128,061,272 of record NC_056743.1, read on the forward strand.
CAGTCTAGGGGTAGGTCTAGACGTGGTAGGGGCAGGGCTCAAGGTTCTTTTAGGCCTAGAACAGGGAGTTCACCTGCTCAGACTTCTGGTGAGGGCAGGGGTCAGTCCTTTCGTAAACAGACCCAATGACCTGTCTTTTCAGCTGCCAGTAGATTCCCGTCTGGCAGCTCCTTTGGGAGGAAGACTGTCTCTTTTCAAAGACAATTGGGATTTAATTACTCAAGACAAATGGGTGTTGGATATCATTCACCACGGTTACAGATTTTATTTCCATACAATGCCCCCTTTCAAAGGCATGCCAGACGTTCCTCCTCCACAAAGAAAAGAGGCTCACAAGCAAGTTTCTCAATTACTCCAGATAGGGGCCATTCAGCCAGTCCCTGTATCAGAAAGGGGCCTAGGATTTTATTCTCGCCTGTTCCTAGTACCAAAGAAAGGGAACACGTGGAGACCAATTTTGGATTTATCTCTCCTCAACACTTTTCTGGACATTCCCAAGTTCAAGATGTTGACGTTACAACAGCTTTTACCTCTGCTGGGCAAAGATCACTGGATGGTAACTCTAGATCTCAAGGAAGCTTACCTTCATGTGCCTATCAGGCTAAGTTGCAGGAAGTATCTGCGGTTTCGAGCTGGAAATTCTCATTATCAGTTCTCTGCATTGCCCTTTGGCTTATCTACTGCCCAGAGTATTCACAAAGGTTCTGGCTCCAGTGATAGCTTACTTCAGGCTTCAAGGAATTCAAATCTATCCTTACTTGGACGACTGCCTGATTCTGGCTCAAGAAAAGGAAGACCTTGTACAGCATCTGGAACATGTTATAGCAGTGCTAAGATGCCTAGGGTATTCTGTGAACGAAATAAAGTCCAGTCTAGTACCCTCTCAAGACATGTGCTTTCTGGGTGTGAGACTGAATACAGCAGCCCAGATGGCCTTTTAACCCCGGACAAACAACAGAGTCTATCACTTTACTTCCATCAACTATCTCATCAGTCCGTGCTGACTGCAAGGACAGTCCTTCAAGCATTAGGGTTCATGGCATCTTGTATTCTGGTGCTTCCCAATGCCAAACTGCATATGAGGAAGCTACAATGGTATCTCAAAATGTATGGACACAGCACTGCCAGGATTTGGACACTGTCATTCAAATAATACCTTGCCTTCAAAAAGAATTTTTGTGGTGGGCTCAGGAATGTCACCTAAACAAGGGACTCTCTGTGACCCGCCAGAGGCGAGTCAGATTTTAACGACAGATGCCTCGGACATTGCTTGGGGAGCTCATCTAAATGGAAAGTGGATACAAGACAAGTGGCCTGCCAGACTACTGCATCTACATATCAACATGAAGGAGATGTTAGCAGTCCAGTTTGCATTAATGGCTTTCAAGGAGTTACTTCTTCCAGGGCAGGTGTTGATTCTAACAGACAACACAACTGTCATGTGGTACATCAACAAGCAAGGGGAACACATTCTTATCCTCTATGCAGGCAAGCAATGATTTTATGGGAGACTGCTAAGCTTGCAACTAACTCTTCAGGCAAGGTTTCTGCCAGGAGCACAGAACTCCTTAGCAGATGTGTTAAGCAGACAAATCATGGATCCCCACGAGTGGAAACTGGATCTTCATGTATTTCAAAAATTGACAGTGTCATGGGGAACTCCAGACATAGATCTGTTCGCTTCTCCACTAAACCACCAGCTGCCACAGTATTGCACAAAGGGGTTTCATCACACAGCTTGGAAAGTGGATGCTCTGTCTTTCAGTTGGAAAAACCTTCATGTGTATGCCTTTCCTCCTCTACCTCTTCTTCCAAAGGTACTATTAAAGGTCAGACAAGACAGGCCAAGGATGATTTTGATAGCTCCAGATTGGCCTCGCAACACTGGTACCCACTACTACGGAGTCTGGTAAGGAAGCCTCCATGGCCTTTGCCTCTGATTCCTCATCTATTGTCTCAGCAGGATGGTCATCTGCTCAATGTCAAGCTTCACTCTCTTCATCTAACAGCCTGGCATATTCTGTGTTGAAACACAGCAGGTCTCAACTTCCTCAACAAGTTTTAAATGTGATTATGGAAGCTAGAAGACCTAGTACAAGGAAAGTGTACGCAGAAAAATGGAAGAGATTTTATTTTGGAGTACAGCAAAGAATTTGCAGGTTTCTGAGCCTAATTTGAATGCGGCTCTTCAATACCTTACTGAGTTATTGGACAAAGGTTTGTCCTTCTCTTCTATTAAGATTCATGCTGCAGCGATTTCAGCTCACTATGATTGTGACCCACCATTGTTTTCGCATCCTTTGTTCAAGCAGTTTCTTAGAGGGGCAAAGAATATAAGACCCCCACGTAGAGCTCCTACTCCTGCTTGGGATCTCAATTTTGTGTTGGAAAAACTTACTCTACAACCTTTTGAGCCTGCGGCTACTGCTGAATTGAAATACTTGTCATGGAAGACTGCTTTTCTGTTGGCTATTACTTCTGCAAGAAGGGTGTCTGAGTTGCAGGCCCTTATGGCAGTAGAGCCATTTTTGATTTTCCATAAGGATAGGGTATCATTACGTACTAATCCTTCCTTTATGCCTAAGGTGGTTTCTAGTGTGGCTTTAAACCAGACTATTCATTTGCCTACTTTTTATGCAGATCCCCAAGATAAAGGGGAAAAGATTTTGCACACTTTAGATGTACACAGGCAATTGCGTTATTATTTAAGCAGGACTAAGGATTTTAGGCAGTCTCAGCAGTTGTTTGTTTCTTTTGCTTTGAGTTCGCAGGGCAAGCCTGTGTCAAAACAAACTATTTCTAGGTGGATTGGCTTTTGCATTGCATTTTGTTATTCCCATCATGGCAAGGAGATTCCAGCTGGGATTAGGCCTCATTCCACTAGGGCTGCTGCCACTACAACAGCATTTCTAAGGGGGGTGGCAACTAAGGATATTTTGGAAGCAGCTACTTGGAGTTCAGTGCATACTTTCTCTAAGCATTATCACCTTCCTATCTACTCTAAGTCTAGGGCTGGTTTTGCCACAGCTGTTTTGCAAGGCATGTTGTCAGCTCCTGCTTCTTTATGATTTGCCAGCCTCCCTTACCTCTGCTTTGGGATTCTACCCAATAGTAAGGACTGCAGCAATGGGGAGAAGAACATAGTACAGTTTTGTACCTACCATAAATGTAGATGTTCGAGGATCCCATTGCTGCAGTCCAATTTACCCTCCCTCCTTCCCCTCTGTGTTTAGGGGTGGTTGTGTAGGTGAGGTTTCATGCTTATATTTTTTGTATATGTTCTTGTATATCTTGTACATATTTTTGGTGCAGGTATTTTGGGCCTTGTCTTTTTAGGGTCTTCTGACATCTGGGGCAAGAAAAGACTGAGGATATGACGCCGGTCATGCGCATTAGTACCCTGACGTACTGACGTCAGTCTAATGCGCCCTGACCGACGTCAGCCTTATACTCTGGTATTCGGGCCGACTGGATGCGGACTATACCCAATAGTAAGGACTGCAGCAATGGGATCCTCGAACATCTACATTTATGGTAGGTACAAAACTGTACTTTTTGCCTTGTTGGCTGCAGTTGAGTGGCACACTGAGTCTGTGGGCTATGTGTCATTTGGGTTATATTGGGGGTTAGAGGTTGCTTGCATTTCTGCTTTGCAGGTCTCTGTTGTTTGAGCAGATTATTATTGAGAGCCTCCGCGAATGTTTTTGTGTTTCTATGTGTGGATTTTGGTGGTGTAGATTTAGTGAGACACTGTGATGAGTGTGGTGTGGTGCAAGTGTTTACCTTCTCCTCTTGACTGTCAAGTTCAGTCTTGATTGGAGAGTGCTTTACCTCCAGTTTGGCTAGATAAGTGCATCTCTCACAGGTTGTAGTGTTGGGTGGTAGGAGGAGAGGGTTGTCTGTGTACATGAGGCAAATTCTACATTGCCCCAAGATTCGGGTTCATCTCGCTTTTCTTGATGCATCAGGGCTGAAGGATGTTATTTATCACATGATTATTCTGTCAGCCTGACTTGTAACTGCAGTTAGAAAATTGCATATAAAAAATACAGATGCACATAATATGCTCATGTCCAACAATATATATTTAATCAATGGGCAGTTGATGTTCAACCCAGACTGTTTTCTTTTGATATATTGAAAAAGATACAAGCAATACATCAAAAAATGTACATTGAATTTAAATAATTTTGTCAGTCTTGCCAGTTGCTGTTACTCAAAGGCCTAATAGCAAATAGCAAAATTTAATTTAAAATATTTCAAATGTTAGATGTCAAATACTAAATAATGCTTTCATGTAATAATTGTATATTTTTAAATGTCAAAAGTTTTCATTGAATATTCTTGTTAGCGGACTTCAGACATGTACTTGTTAGAGGTCACATCTACATGCTAAATGCTAAGAGCTTAAACCAAAAGCTGCACTCCCTGGAAGCACTAGAAGATGTAGACGTCTGTGCAGTCACAGAAACCTGGTTCGAGGCCTCCAACACTACTGTAGCCTTGCAATCCTACAATGCCTTCCACACTTTTAGGCAGCAAAAGAAACCTGAAAACCAAAGCAGGCGGTGTTTCAGTCTATATTAGAGATAAAATCACCTCCCGTCTAGTTACACTGGACAGCTCCATGGAGTTACTCCAGGTCCAGGTTATGGTGGGTAAGACAGTAAAAGAAAGACAAACCACCAAGACTGAAGACTATTCAAATAAAAAAAAAACAAGAAAAGTCTTCTATTAAACACATGGTTAGCGCTTTCGTGCAATACACACTTCTTCAGACCATAGTATCAGAACAGAAAACAACCTTTAAGTACACTCTAAAAAAAAACCATTAAGGACCACCCTAATCAGTTTCCATAGCAATTAATGCCTCAGTCTGCATAACTTGAGTACAGGCTTAATGGGAACCCTGTCATTTAAAACCTTATCAGACTGCAATGTGATAATCTATTTTGTTTTAGCAGCTTCAGTCCCATCCCTTAGGAGGCCACCTCTAACATTTATGATTTAACTGTAATACCTGAAAGTGAAAAGAATGTCCAGGATTTGCTTTTATATGCTTATTAAGTGCATTAGTATTAACATCCCTCCTGATTTCACCTAAATGCTCCAAGATCCTATCTTTCAGGCAACGATTAGTTTTACCTAGATAAAAACTTAAGCAGTCTTTACGCTTAGCCAAGTAAGTCAAATCTTGACTCTTGCAGTCTGCATAAAATTGCATTTCATACCCCCCCCCCCCCCATAGAGGGATGGATAAAATAATTAACAAGAGATACAACTACATGCTCTGCAGCTCCAACATGGAAATGTGCCTACCCTGTTTGACAGAAGTGACGTCTTCAGAGATGCATTTTTTTTGCATAGCATAGCCTTTGTTTCAAGGAGGGTTTATTCTTAAAGGTGAAACTAAGTTTCTCACCAACTATGTCTATTAGCCGGTCATCTACAAGTACTACAGGCCATTTCCTCCAAATGGTATCACAGACCATACCTATATTACTGGCATAAGACAAGGTAACCCTTGTATTACTCCGATATGCCTTTGTCTGTATATTTGAGGACCTATTCTTAAAGAAAAAAGGTCTTCCTAGTGTGTGTCTCATATTCTTCACCTGCTGGGTTATATCTCTAACTTCCTTGGACCTATAGCCTCTTTCCTCACATTCTCTGCCTAATGTTGTAAAATCCTTATCAACATCAGCAGCATCTCTGTGTAGTCTGGAGGCCCTTAAAAACTGTCCTGTAACTGTATTAAAGCATGTAGCTTTATCTCCGTTATTAATTATTTTATCCATCCCTCTATGGGGGGGGGGGGGGGGGAGTATGAAATGAAATTTTATGCAGACTGCAGGAGTCAAGATCTGATTTACTTAGCTAAGCATAAAGACTGCTTAGGTTTTTATGTAGGTAAAACTAATCATTGCCTGAAAGATAGGATCTTGGAACATTTAGACGAAATCAGGAGTGATGTTAGTACTAATCCATATAAAAGCAAATTCTGGATGCATTTTTCTGTTTCAGGTGTTACAACTAATTCATAAGAATGTTAGAGGTGGCCCCCTAAGGGGTATGACTGAAGCTGCTGAAACAAAATGGATCATCAAATTGCAGTCTGATAAGTTTTTTGGCTTAAATAACAGTATCCCCCTTAAGCTTGTACTCAAATTGCATAAACTGAGGCATTAATTTATTAATGGGGTACTTACGTATTATTGCAACCAGATTTTTGCGATAATACCGCTTGCTTCCCCGTGTATGAATGTAACCAGAAATGTATGCAGAATCACACAGGCAATGTTATCTTTAAAAAAAAAAAAAACACTTTGTTGAGGTAGGAACAGTGTAGTATTTGAAAAATGACTGTTTGTTTGCACCTATGCCATTTCCCGACATCATGTCAGTCATACTATGTTTCCAAGTCCTGTTGTGTGTGCACACAACACAGCAGAAGTATGTGAAATGGAGAAATTACTCTGAATCACAATCACAGCGCAACCTTACTGAATGTAAACAGTTTTGAACAAACTACTGTATTTCTTTCTGGCTTGGCCAAAAGCCGATACTGAAAAAACATAAAGTGACAGCAAAGATACGTTCTCCTTTCAAGCGATGACATTTTGTGGCCAGATGCAAAGAGCCACATCTGCAGCATATTGCCTTCCCCAGAACTAGCAGCCCAAAAGGGGGGAAAAGCAACTGACAGTTCCCACACCATCCAAAAAGGGGGGAAACGCGACATCTATAGATGTGATTTATTTATCATTAAACACACATCATGGAGGATAACAGTTGTGGGGGGGGGGGGGTCACACTGCTGTTTCACAACCAACTTCCAGAGCCAGCCAGCCAGTACACACTGCTCAGGTCATCTCAACTCTGATTTGCAAGACAGTGCAAAAAGACTGGCAGGTTATACTGTAAATTGCCCCATATCATGACATGTTTGTCCATAATGTCAGGAATTTTCAGGGATTTGGAAGCTGATTGCAAGAGAATCGCACAAATCTGGTATGAATGAACATTCTTTGACGGCATTGGCTGACAAAGAACATTCAGTGGGCAGCCTTGCCAAGAAGCGACTCGCTGCCAGTAAAGAGCACAGAGAAACAGTATGTTTTGTAGATTTTTTTTTTTTGTAGTTTTGTTAAAGAAAACATATTGTTTTCCATTTCATCCAGATAAACAAACATATTTACTGATCGGGAAGCAAACCGTATTATCGCAAAAATCTGGTTACGATAATACATAAGTACCATTAATTGCTATGGAAACTGATTGTGGTGGTTCTTAATGGTTTTTTAGAGTGTATGTAAAGGTTGCTTTTTGTGTTTTTATTTCTGCTGTACTGACTTTTATCCTCTGTACTGTGGCTAAGACCCCCATTCAAGTCATAGCTAGTTATAGATCCCCCCTCCCTGGGTCACAATGCCCACGAAACCTACTTGACCAAACTGGAGACAATCCAAATTTTACCAAACTCACTGGTTATGGGGGATTTCAATTATGCCACCAACAAATGGGAAACCTACACTACCCCTAACTTGCTAGCGCAAGAGTTTCCTTGACTTTGTTAATTCAAATGCCCTGTAAGAAACTGTCCATACCCCTACAAGGGGAACAAACATTCTGGATCTGGTCCTCACGAAGATGTCAAACAGATGCACTGCCTTAACTGTCGGACCCTAATTGGTTAAAACTGATCACAAATCAGTCACCTTTGAGCTGGCACTAACACCAGAACTCACAAAGGGTGAAATCAGACTAAAAAGCTTCACCAAAGCAAACTACACCTCCTAGGTGTAGGTATAAATGCATTCCAAGCCCCAATTCAAGCTGGAAGTGGTAACCACAGCAAAGCTTACACTAAAGCCCTGTACAGTCACTTGCATAAGTGTATAAAATCAGCCTTACCGGAAAAAATTAAAGCCAAAGCCCAAAGTAAAAACAAGCTGCCATGGTGGACATCCAGCATCAACAAACTTTTAAAATAAGTGCAAAACATTGCTGTCCAAGAAAACAAAGGCAAGGCCCCATTAGTGAAAAAGCACCCTCCTCAGTCTCAACAGGCAAATAAGACAACTTGTCAAATTCTCCAAGGGCTCCATTGAGAGAAACTTAGCAAGTTCATAGGTTGGTACTAGGCAATAGCTATTAGCACTTTAAATTTGTTTGAATTGTATTTTAATTAACTTGAATGATTTAATTGTTTAATTGCTGTTAATAGCTGATGCTATATAAATGCTTTTGTCTGTGTTATGTGTTACTCCTTGAAGGCTTACTATGGCCGAGGCGCTAGAGAGAGAATAAATACAGAACCTTATTTTACGCTGGCCTTGTTGTCTCTATTACTGACATGATAACCAGGGTGAATTTCCCATCTCCCATCCAATCATCAAGGTTCCTTTTGAAGAGGGCCAAAGTGGCACTGTGCTTGACATATATGAGTAGTCTGTTCCAGAGTATGGAGAGACTCTTGGTCAGGAACCTATCCCTCCAGCATGTCTTGTTCATTGTGATGACCAGGTTTAGATCCCTGGAGTGTGTCTCTGACGGACTGGGATTTCTTTAGTTGTAACATGTCCAACAGCTCTGGGTTTGACATGGCCTGGTATGTTAAGCAGAGCTCACCTCTGAGAAGGCAATATGCGACAGAGTATAGCTGGAGTTCTTTTAGATGGTCAGCATAGGGCATCTGCTTTAGGCCTGTGATTCTTTTAGTGAGGTATTTCTGTGGCCTTTCCAGCTGCTGCATATGTCTTGTGAGGTACATACCAAATGGGCCGTTGTACTCTATAATGAGTCTAATGAGGGATGAGTACAGTGGAACAATGACCTCCATTTTTCTGGATGAAAAGCCCTTTAGTGATGAGGTGTGCCACATTGAAGGATTTCCTGACTGTTGTGCCGATGTGGTTATCGAAGGTGAGACCACTGTCCACCTGTGTCCCTAAGTCTCTTGTCAGACTTTCAGTGTTTAGTGTACTGCCATTTATGTGGTAATTCATGGGTACATGTTTTTTCCCAAAGGGGATAACTATACATTTATTGGCATTGAGCTTGAGCCCATGGTTCTGGCACCAAGCAACTGTTTCTGTAAGGCCCTTTTGTAGAATATCCACATCATTTGGGGATTCAGTAATGGCTCCCAGTTTGCAGTCATCTGCGAACTTTGTTAGCCAGAGTCCATTAGTGTTGGCCTGTACTTCAGAGAAGTAGATGCCAAACATGACCGGTCCCAAAACTGAACCCTAATGTACTCCACTTGTCACTTGTCTGGAGCTGGATTTGGAGTCGGCTACTTTTACAGTGTGGGTTCTGTCAGTAAGCCAGTTGGCAATCCATCGAATGACATATGGATTAATGCCCAGCTTAGTAAGTTTATCTATGATTCCAGAGTTGGGGATGGTGTTGAAGGCCTTGGCGAGGAACAGATAGGCTGTGTAGACCGTCTTAACCTCATCCGCGACTCTGGAGACTGATTCAAAGAAGTCAGTCAGGTTAAGGAGACAAGATCGGCCCTTCACAAAACCAAACTGGGTGGGGTCCAGTGTTTGAAGTTTGGCAATGTCTCTATTTATAAGTTCCATGATAATGCATCCCATAGCTTTGCAGATCAGGTTTGTCAGACTGATGGGACGAACCGTTGGGCAAAGGTGTTTGTATCTGAGTAGTTTTCCCAATTAATGGCAGGGTAGTTGAAATCACCCAGTATTAGGGTGTTTGCTTGTATCTTAATATTTTCCAGTATTTATTTATTTTTATTTATTTTACATTTGTTAACCGGGCTAGTCCAGCTGGATATATGTCCATTTTCAGTAGAGGCCCGGGGAGAAAACCTCCAGTAAAGAAAAGCAGTAATAACATAAATACAGTGACATACATATAGAATCAAGATTCTACAAATCAGGGTATACATAATAAAAGTATCATAATACATAAAGTTGAGACAAAAAATATGTTTAGAAAGGTGTAGCGAGAATCTTGGGGCATGGTGGGGATCTGTAGCAAGCTACACTTTGGATTGCAGTATTATCTAGTGTTAGTTGCACCTGGAGAATTTCAGATGCATTTTGTTGGGCAACTAGCCTGGAGGTATGAATATCCTTTGTGAATATGGACACTCCTCCGCCTTTTTAGTGTTTCGGTCCTGGTTTGGTGGACGAAAAGTGTGGTAAGAGTTGTAGCCTGGTATTGCAGGGGTGCTCTCTGGAGCTTTGAACCAGGTCTCAGTTACTGCACAGATATCAGTGTTTTCCATTTTTAGGAGTGCCTTGAGAGAGTGCATTTTGAGGTTTAAACTTCTAGCATTGAGTAGCATTATCTTCAGATTTTGCATGCTTATATCTGTTACTGTGGTGGTTTTGTCCTTTGAGCCTTCCCTAAAAAGGCATTATAGGGTGGCAAGAGCCTTACCCAGTAACCTGAATCCCAGGGGCGACAGGTGCAGACCATAGCTGGCAAAGCATCATGGTTTGTCGACCATGTTGTCCCAGGCAGACAGATACTGGATCTCCTTTGAATGACATCAAAAACTTAGCCAGTTGTTGAAGTCAATCATTTTGTCCTTATACTGTGGTATCATTCTGGACGAATGCAGGATGCTACTCAGGGCTAGGGTCATACCTGCCTGGGCCACATGATCTGAGAGCTCTTCCATGTCTCTCTTCGTGTAGTCCAGGGGGGTATGTCTCAAGTCATTCACTCCAACATGGACAACGACAGAGTCGTATTTGTACTTGTTGTGGAGTGACCCGAGTGCATGCATTATGTGGCGGATCCTGGCACCCGATAGGCAGCTGACAGTAATTTTCTCCTTGTTTAGCCTAGTGAGTGGGACATCAGTGTGCCTGACTATAGTCATCTATGACTAAAGTGTTAGGTACGCTGTCTTGCCTTAGGGGCTGTTGTTTGTTGGCACACTGGTGTTTTGAGGTATGTGTCACTTTGGTTGTGATTGGTGTTTGTTTGCTATTCAGCTTCAGAGGTCCTTGTTGCTTGGGCAGGTAACTGTAAAGGGCCTCTGCATATGTGGGTTTAGTGTTACTATGTGTGGGTGTTGGTGGTGTGGCTTTTGAAGGACTATGTGTTGTACAGTCAAGGGTAACCATAAGGCCTTTCACAGCTATGCACTTAACCTAAAAGGTAGGACCCAAGCATGTGCAGAACTAGTGGCAAACAGTATCTCATACACTGACACCCCACAGAGATGGCAAACTTGCTGGTGGATAGGTTTGGTGAAAATTTCACTCCCTTGTCCCCTGCTAACTTACTTCAAACTTCCCCCAAGCTCCTTCCCCACCCTACATATCTGAAGAGCAGGTCCTCAAAGCCTTGTCCAAGGCAAAAAATACAGCTTCTATGGGACCAGGCAACATCCTATGCTGTCTCCTAATCAGGCTAAAACATGAACTAGCATTACCACTAAGTACCATTTTCAATCATAGCCTAACCACAGGCTTTGTTCCTGTGGAATGGACAACAGCAACAGTTATTCCCCTCCACAAAGGTGGCCTAGGAACAGACCCATAGGCCTGACCATCCTCATCTATAAGGCCATGGAGATGTATCATTATGGACCTCGTAAATAGACGTAGGTGATCTCCAAACCCTGGATCCTACCCAGTTCAGCTTCATGAAGGGAAGATCATGGCTGTTAAATCTGGTGGATTTCTTTGAAAAAGTGACCAAGGCCATTGACAAGGGCAAGTCTGTGCACACAGCATACCTCAACCTGGTTTTGACACAATCCCACAGCAGCCATTGCCAATAAACTTAGCAAAGTGACTATAAACCCTTTTGTTGTAAGATAAGTTGCCAGTTGGCTCACAAACCAGATGCATACTATAAAAGCAGGTGACTCCACATCAACCAGTAGACCTCTTACCAGTAGGGTGTCACAGGGGTCAGTCCCGGGCCCCCTACTGTTTGGTATATACTTCTGAGAAGTTCAGGTCAAAACTAAGGGGGGTTTGCTGACCAGGTTTGCTGACAACTGCAAACTAGGTGCAATCATTGAATCCCCAAATTATGTCAGTATACTCCAGAAGGGTCTCATGCAGACCAATGACTGGTGTATTTAGTCATGGTCTCAAACTGAATGCAAAGAAATGCATCATTATTCCCTTCAGTTCAAACAATGTCCCCTCATTCTATCGAATGAACAAGAATACCATAAGTACCCACAAAGTGGTAAGGGACCTGGAATCACAAGATGACTGTGACCTTAACTTTGACCAACATGTGTCTGCTGTTCCAGGGTCCTAAATATGGCTGTGACTTAAATAGGACATGCTGGAGGGACAGATTTATCTCCCAGTGACTGCCGCATCTTTGGAACAGGCTACCAATTCATGTGAAACAGAGCACCTCTATGACACTGTTAAAGAGGAACTTGGAAGAGTGGATGGGCACCATAAAGTCTTAACAGGGATAATGCTCAGAACCCTACTAGACATGGGCACTCATTACTAAATGCAATCGTGGCTACTGACTGGCATTTCTTTGGTATTACATTGGGATGAAATGGCTTGGTAAAAATGACCTTCGGGTTGATAGCCTAGTAATATGATCCTATTATTCAGACTTGTACTAATTTAGTAATGGTATGGCGTTTGTACCCTGCAGAAACAATCTGATTTATTCAATCAGGTAATGTGAAAATCATAATTCTGCTTGTAACTTCTGGTTTGTTCATCTGTACACAAAAACTCCATTTATATACTTAGGATACATCTTAGTAACAAAATCAAAATTTCTAAAATCCTGAAATAACTTCTATCATTTTTTCTGAGGCTAAATAAACAATGCAAAACAACTTTTGTATAAACCCACATTCTACTTCTGTGGTTATCAAATTCAAAAAGTAGATTACTTCTTTTAAATATAGCTACTTGCTAAAGGTAATCACTCACAGTTTTCTTTAAGTAGCCATATGTCTGTTCTCATGTTTGTCAGCCATATAATCCATTAATAACTAGTGTTATGCTCACAAGTTGTTGTTACTAAGCACTAGAAATCACAGTTCAGGAAAAGTTACAAGCAAAAATCATAAACATCATTATCTTCTGCCACTATTTCAGATTTCTTTGGACATGATCTTTAGGCAAATTTTGTAACGCACTGTGTTTTCCATTTCCTTGGCCAGTGGCCATTGAGTAAGATAGCCATCCTCATGTAAGGCATTACAGACTACAACCAATGAAGTATACGATGTTGCATCCTGGGTAACAGTAAATAGCTTTTACTACTTGTTTCTTCAAGAACTTCAGAAATGTTGCTTACTTTGCACAAATCCATTGCTGTTTCTACAGTCAAATCTGATTCTCTCCGCAGTCTGCCTATTACATGGGTGCTTGTAATACCACACAATATCCTGATTCACGCAGCTCACAATTTCTTTTAGCATTTTTTGGTGGGCCATAGCATCTGCTTTTTTCCTGTGATCCCTAATAATTTCTAGAGAGTAAATGGTTTCCCATCATAATTCTGAGGAAGGTAAGTACTCTTCAGAATTGTGAACTTGTCAGTGCATTAAGTGGGAATTGCATACTAAGTCCAAAGTTGTTGAATCTTACACAATGTCCCCTTCTCTAAGATACACTAATCTTGAAGTTAGTATATATAAGTAGTGAGTGTAAGGGGGCGATTCAACACCCATATCAGGGGTTCTGGGGGGCTTGCCCATTATAAAACAATGCTTTTCATGGGCAACAAAGAGTGTACACTTCCTTTTTATTTCACATTGTACAGTAGTTAATTTTTCTTAGTTCTGGAACTTGTGCCATCATTTCCCTGACTTCCAGGTGGGAACCAGAATAAATATATGACAAATGGCAAATTATTATATTGCTGTCCATATTATTTGAACTTATTCCTGATAGCAGCTAACTTGACTTTTTCCAATTCCTAAGCATTAAACCACAATACATAAGTTTGTCCTCTATTGTGGTATACAGAAAAACTGCATGAAGTATCCTTATATTTTCTGCAGTTCTGCTTACAGTAAAATATAGGCTGAACTTCTGGATCCATAGCTTCCACTGTTCTAATAAATTTCCTCACAATATTGGAGACATTGGCTCTACTGGATTCATTTTTATAAATGAAAAAGTGTTGGTTCAATGAGTTTATGGGCATGAAATTAATTGTTAATGGGGAAATGGCAACATACAACAGGCAAAATGGCGTGACTGTGATAATGAATTCATTTTGTGGTGGAAACAGTCCTGATATTGATTTCTGCCCATGGCCAATAACTCCAAACATGTTGTGCTGTTCTGACATCTTGCAATATTTGTTTGCATCATGGCTAAGTGAATAGAGTGAGACATGGTGGCTGTTAACTGCCTGAGTTCTTTACTTCAAGTGGAATGGCATAGAAGAATAGATCACATGATATGCAATAACCAATTAGATTATTTCCAAATATTTAAAGCTATACTACACATGCAGGGCTAAGATAGCTGTGGTGTATGCAACTCCTAAGCAATAATGGAGAATGGGACTGAAGAGTACTCAGTGGAGATTTGCAGTTGGTAGAAGGCCAGCTGGCCCAGCCTCATTCCACTGGAATTGAGTTTGTGACCTCCCAGTACTCAGATGTTACTGGATCCCTTTCCACAACATACAATGATGTCCTTATTAATTTTAATTTAGGAAAGGGATATGTATAATCTCTCCTTGTATATGTATGTTGAGGGACATTGAACCCCAAAGAAAAAGATTGTTTTTCTTTATTTGCATGTCTGTGGAACTGCCATTTCAAACTGTCTCAAATAGCTTTACACTTTGCTAGGCAGTTATTCAAAAGACCTACCTATACTCATGCTAAATACTCACAACTGAGGCAGCATGCACAAGCAGGCAAATATGAAATACACATTTGTGTTACTGATATATATATTTAAATGAAAGAATGGTATTTGTGTAATAACAATAATGCATGATGGAGCATGGGTTATTGATATACATGGATGTTAAAAAAAGACTGGCCATTGCATAATAGCAATAATGTATGATTGCGGGTAAATGCAGGGTTTACTTCCTCCTGACTACAACTTTACTAAACTTTCCAATTATGAGTAATTCCCACAATAACTCACACATCTCTCATGGGTTATTTTGTGTTGATCCCATTCCTTTGGCACAAATTCAGCATCCTACATCTGAATCATCTACCTAATTATTTGCCTGCAAATTTATCTTTGGTAATGCATCTATTTGGAATGTCTTTATAGCTTTTATCATTATGTAAAAATAGGTGCTGAAGCTTTTCAGTGTAAAAGTACAGTGTGGACCTTGCCCTTTCACTCTTACCTTATCTTTCATCTTTCTGGTTTAAAAACCCACATTTGCACTTGTTTAAGCTCCGCTCAGCAGTGCCGAGCTGATGTAAACTACTACTGGTGCTAGATTTTCACTTAAATGTTGCTAGTTCTTTCTCTCTTGCACTTCAAATAGCCTAATTGCTTTGCACTTCAACAGGTTTTTGTAGCAATTATTGTAGCACACCTAAGTGCCATCAGCACTAGTCATTCTTCACGGAAATAGCTCCAGTACCTAGTAGTTATGACCACCCCTCCTGGCATGATTAAAGGGGCAATTCCCTGTGCTTTCTCCTATTAACCTGGAGCACTTGGGCATTCTGATGCAGTGTAGCAACTGCCTCATGTACACAGACAACCCTCTCCTCTTACCTCCCAGCACTCAGACTTGTGAGAGATGCACTTATATCACCAAACTGGAAGCTATGCACTCTCCAGCCAAGACCGGACTAGCTGGTCAAGAGGAGAAGGTCAACACCTGCACCACACCACACGGAAACACAGCCCTACAGAACACCCACTATCACAGCTCTCACATAAAAATACAAACCACACACCCACCTTCGCAGAGGCACTCAATAGAAATTTACCCAAACAGCAGAGACCTCCAAGACAGAAAGACACTTGTCTACCACAACTCAGCACAAACCACAGGATACACAGCTCACCTCCACAGTGTGCCCCTCAACCTAAGCCCCTCAGGCTAAACACCTTGCCCAATACACTAATCATAGGTGACTCAATAGTGAGGCACACTTATATATCCCACTCATTAGGTTGAATAAGGAGAAGGTAATAGTCAGCTGTCTATCAGGTGCCAGAATCTGACACAACACACGCACTCAGGTCACTCCACAACAAGTACAAGTATAACTCTGTCATTGTCCATGTGGGTGTAAATGACCTGAGATGCACCCCCCTGGACTACATGAAAAGAGACATGGTGGAGCTCTTAAAAACTTTATCCCCCTCTCACCCCCTAAAGGGCCCATATCTATACAGAAAGAATGCAGAGTCCCTGTAATCACACCTATGCAGATAAAAGATGCACTCTAAAACCAAAAACACAGCATCCATGGGACCTGACAATATCCCAGGCTGCGTTTTACATGAACTTCAGAACAAACTGGTTCCCCACCTAAGCATCATGTTCAGTCATAGTCTGACATAAGGCTTTGTGCCCACTGAATGGTGCACAGCAACAGTTATCCCACTCCACAAAGGGGAAGCCAACACTGATCCTGGGAACTATTGCCCTATTAGCCTGACGAGCCTGGTCTGCAAGGCCATGGAACGTATCATCATGGAACTCATAAACAAAGACATTGGTAACCTCCAAACTCTAGACCCCACCCAGTTTGGATTTGTGAAAGGCAGATCATGCCTTCTGAACCTGATTGACTTCTTTGAGGCAGTCACCAAAGCTGTAGATGAGGGTAAGGTGGGTCAAACAGCCTATCTTGACCTCGCCAAGGCTTTCAACACCACCCCCATTCTGGAATTATAGCTAAACTCACTAAACTAGGTATAAATCTGGCTCACTGACAGAACCCACACTGTAAAAGCTGCAGACTCCAAATCTGATTTCAAACCAGTGACAAGTGGAGTACCACAGGGTTCAGTCCTGGGACCTCTCCTGTTTGGTATCTACTTCTCTGAAGTACAGGCTAACACAGAAGGCCTCTGGCTAATGAAGTTCACAGTTGACTGCAAACTAGGAGCCATAGTAGAGTTCCCAAATGATGTGGACATCCTACAGAATGGCCTCACTGAGACAGATGCCTGGTGTCAAAGGCATGGCCTCAAGCTCAATGCCAAAAAGTGCATTGTCATCCCCTTTGGTAAAAACTCTGTACCCATGAACTACCACATAAACAGCAGTCTACTTAATGCCGAATGTGTGATACGAGACCTTGGGACCCAGGTGGACAGTAGTCTTTCCTTTGATAATCACATCGCCAAAGTAGTCAGGAAATCCTGCGTGGCACACCTCATCACAAAAGGGTTCTCATCCAGGAAAAAAGAGGTCATTGTTCCCCTCTACTCATCACTCATTAGACCCATTATAGAGTACAACACCTCTTTTGGAATGTACCTCACAAAACATCTGCAGCAGCTGGAAAGGCCTCAGAAGTACCTCACAAAGAGGATTACTGGCCTCAAAGATGCCCTACACTGACTGTCTCAAAAAAAACTCCAGCTTTAATCTGTAGCATATTGCCTACTCTGAGGAGATCTCTGCCTAACATATAAAGCTATGTTAAACCAAGAGCTGTTGGACATGCTAAACCTAAAGAAATCCCAATCTCTCTGAGCTACATGTTCTAGGGACCTAAACCTTGTCACTACAATAAACAGGACATACTGGAGGGATAGATTCATGTCCCAGAGACTTCCTATACTCTGAAACAAGCTACCAATCATGTCAAGCAAAGTTCCTCATTAGGACTCAAGAAAAATCTTGAGTGGATGAGAAATAGGAAATACACCCTGGGGATCACTTCTGTGGCTCTGCTCGACAGGGGCGCAGGAAATTAACTTTCTTGGGTGACGTAAGCCAGGGAATCTTGTTGGATAGGCCTACTTAGGCCCTTGGGCCAATAGCCTAGTACCTATCTATGTGGCCCAGGCAAGTATGACACTAGCCCTGACCAGTATTCTACCGTCACCCAGAATGATACCGCAGTACAAACAAAAAATGATCGACTTCAACAGTTGGCTAAGTTTCTGGTGCCATCGTAAGGGGATCCAGTATCTGTCTGCTTGGGACGACATGACTGACAGACCTCAATGCTTTGCCAGAGACAGCCTGCAACTGTCACCCATGGGTTTCCAGGTACTGGCTAAGGCTCTTGCCACCTCTATAGTACCTTTTTTAGGCAGTGTTCCAAAGACCAAGTTACCACCATATCAGCTATAAATAAATGCAATTTGAGGGTCATGTTGCCCAATGCTAGAAGTCTAAATTTCAAGATGCACTTGCTCAAAGCACTCCTCAAAATGGAGAACATCGACATTTGGCTGTAACAGAGACCTGGTTTAAAGCAGCAGAAAGCACCCCATGCACTACCAGGCTATAACTCATTCCACCACACCTTTCGGCCCCAAAACATGGACATAAGTTCCAAAGGCAGTGGTGTATCCATATTCATAAAGGACATGCACACCTCCAGACTAGTAGCCCAGCATAATGCATGTGAGATACTTCAAGTACAACTAACATTGGGTAAGACTGCGATCCAGGTCCTAGCCTGCTTTAGGTCCCCAACCATGTCCCTAGACTCTCATTCCACATTCCTAAATACCCTGGAATCTATCATGGTCCAACCCCAACACTCTCATACTAGAAGACTTCAACTACCCTTCCATCAACTGGGAAAACTACTCAAGCACCAGTGCAGTGGCCTAACGCTTCCTGGAATTCATCAATTCTAGTGCCCTGGACTAGTTCACCCCCCCCCCCCATTAGAGGAAGCAGCAGCCTTGACCTGGTTATCACTAACATGGGCAACCACTGCTCTACACCAATATTCAATTCCTCCCTGGTTATCTCCGACTACAAACTAATCACCATAGAGATCCACATCTCATCTACATCCCTTCAAAGGTATCCACCATGAAAAACTTTTCCAAAGCTGACTATGGACTCCTAAAAACAGAGGTGGCTAACTTCACAGCACCCATGTCAATGGAAAATAGATGCATGACTGTCAAATCATACACCAATGCACTGTCCAGACACTTACATAAATGCATGGAACTAGCCATACCCAACAGAACCAAGATGCTCTCCTCCAAAAAAAGGAAGTCAGTCTGGTGGTCCCCTGCCATTAATAAACTCTACAACAGAAAGAAGAGACTGTTGTACAAAAAGGTGAAGTCCCAAGACTGGAGAAATTCCCTTATTAGCCTTAACAAAAAGTTGAGATCCCTCATCAAAACCTCCAAAGCCAGCTATGAAGGCACAATTGCTGCAGACACTAAAAACCACAAAGCCTTTTTTAGTTGTATCAAGAATCTCCATGGCAATACCCAAATTTGCTCTGAGTTACTGCACAATGGTACTTCCTATACTGAGCCAACAAATATTGCCAACATACTGGCCAACAGATTCAGTGCCAACTTTTCCCCTCTCTCCCCTCTTAAAGGACCAATCTCAATACTGGAAGAATGCCAGGTACCCTGCATTACTGGAGCACAGGTTAAAGCTGCATTGTCTAAGGCCAAGAATACATATACAGCTTCCATGGGATCAAACAATATCCCTGGCTGTGTTCTACATGAATTACAAAGTGAACTGGCACCACATCTGTGTGCTCTGTTCATTCACAGTCTCATCTTAGGCTTTGTCCCTACCAAATGGTGCACTGCTACAGTCATCCCTCTCCATAAAGGAGGAGCGATGCAGACCCCATAAATTATCGCCCCATTAGCCTGACGAGTCTGGTATGTAAGGCTATGGAGCGCATCATCATGGGCCTAATTAAGAACGATATACGGAATTTCCAAACTCTAGATCCCATGCAATTTGGTTTTGTGAAACATAGATCATGCCTGGTCAACCTGTCTGACTTCTTTGAGTCAGTCACCAGAGCAGTGGATGAAGGTAAGGCAGTTCATACAGCCTACCTCCATCTGCAAAGGCCTTTGATACCATTCCTCACTCAGGAATTATTGATAAACTCACCAAACTAGGCATCAACCCCTATATCATTAGGTGGGTTGCAAATTGTCTCACAGATAGAACACACAGTGTGAAAGTAGCAGACTCCAAGTGAGACTGATGACAAGTCACGAGTGGGGTCCCACAGGGATCGGTCCTGGGTCCTCTCCTGTTTGGCAACTACTTTTCAGAAGTCCAGGCCAACACGGAGGGACTCTGGCTGACCAAATTTGCAGATGACTGCAAGCTGGTAGCCATTATTAACTTCCCAAGTGATACATACATCCTACAGAAAGGCCTCACTGAGACCAATGACAGGTGTCAAAACCATGGCCTTAAGCTTAATGCGAAAAAATGCGTCATCATCCCCTTTGGGAAAAACTCAGTTCCCACTAATTACCACCTCCATGGGAGCCCACTGAACATTAAAGGCATTATAAGAGATTGGGGTACACAGGTTGACAGCAACATCTCCTTCGACCACCACATTGCCACTGTAGTCAGAAAGTCCTTCTACGTGGCACATCTCATTACCAAGGGTTTTGCATCCAGGATGAAACAGGTCATCATTTCTCTCTACTCTTCCCTCATTAGACCAATCATAGAGTATAATGCCCCATTTGGCATGTACCTCACTAAACACCTGCAACAGCAGGAGAGGCCACAAAAGTACCTCACAAAGAGGATTATAGGCCTTAAACATGTCCTACATTGACACACTCAAAAAAACTCCAGCTATTCTCTGTCTCATATTATCTACTAAGAGGCAATTTCTGCTTGACTTACAAAGCCATGTCTGCCCAGCTCTGTTAGAAATGCTACAGCTAAAGAAATCCCAATCCCTCCACACCACACGCTCCAGGAACCTCAATCTCATTACCACAATCAACAGAACATGCTGGAGGGACAGGTTCATAACCCAGAGACTGCCCGTGCTCTGGAATAGACTTCCTATACATGTCAAGCAGAGCACCTCACTAGCCTCTTCAAGTGGATGGGAAATATAAAGTTCACCCCGGGGATCACTCCAGTGGCTCTAGTTGATAGAGGCCCTGGGTACTAACGGCGAGTGCCACAATGCCGGGGCACTTGTATGGGCTAGGCTTGTAAAGGCCCCAGGGCCATTAACCTAGTATACACCAATGAACCTATGAACTTTGTCTCAAGTTATGACAGCCACCTTAACACAAGTATGGTTCTTGCAGATTTTTGTAAAGGTTTCAGGGAGCATAACAGGAAACCTTTTGCCAGTTTCATCGTCTATTTTTGTCAGGATTATTTAGTATTCCCTCAAAATAAGCATTTTTTTATTTAAGTTACTGAATAATTCCAGACATATTACTGGGTCTTAATGCAGGTTATTTTAATTCTCAGAAAGTCTTTGCAAGCCTTCGCCATTGTTTACTATGAACACAGCATGAAAAGCAAGTTGTATGCTCTTCAAGATAAATATATTTTGCATTCTGGAAAACAACACACAAGTATATCCACCTAATTTTTCAGTATAACACTTTTACTGAGATTAGATATCTATAAATTTTCTGTCAGGATTTTGAGACTTCCTTCACTTTACATCTTAGTTAAATGTAAAAAAATGAAAATACAATCCTGTGAAATTCATGTAATACAAATAATGTCCTGCTTTTATTGACAAAACATCATACTTTATAAATTCAGTTTTACGTGATACCTACGTCTGAAAAATCAACATTTTTTTTTTTTTTTTCCCCAGCAATGGAGCCTATTTTTGAGCATAACTAAAGAGAAGTGGAAAATCATGATATCTTCCTAGGCATGTATAATAATACCCTTTTTAGTCTAAACATTGGTGGTGACGACAGTCTGTACAAAGACTGAGCAAGCATGTAACTTAAACTGACTTTCCACCAGTATTTCTTACCTTTTCCTAAGCTATCTCACAATGCAAGTGTGTTAAGAAGTTATTGTGTGGAAGAGTGCTCACAAATGCAACGGAAGTACTGTAATGGAAGGAATTTATGGTACTGTGATACGAGTCCTACATTTGAAAATGAGTTGGTGCTGAAACATTAACAGCTGCTGGAGTCATTTCCACCAGAACTATACTCTTTTTTAGGGGAATATGTGATGAATCTCAGATTACTTCACTAATATCACATACCAGTTAACTTGCTAAAATTGTATGGTTTTTTTTCTGCTTTTATTTTAGGGACTTCTGCAAGAAAATTAAATAGTTACTTCTGCAGTCAGCACAAAGATAAACTGCATTAGCTGTATCTTCATATTTTAAAAGCATATAGTTTTAAATGAAAAAAAGATATATTTGTAGTAAATAAACACTCGAATGCATTCAAGTATTTGATTGTCATGTCATAAAAACTGTCATCAGCAATAGAGTAAGTTCACTGCAGTGTCTTTTTTCAGAGAGAAAAATTGAGAGGTAGGAATCACCCTCTCTGATGTTCATCGTGTTACCCTGCTGCAGTCATCACACTTGGGTTATCCTGCCATCAGGCGGTCCCGCAGTCGGCCCGAATTCCAAAGTCTTGGTCCGGCTGTGTTGTCGCTTCTTCCCTGACGTCAGTGCACCAGGGGTATACAAGAGGCATCCGATGCCATTTTCTTCAGTCTTTCTTGCCGTGCGGTGCCCAAAGCAGAAGCAGTTCGCAAGTGCCGGTCGGCCGACACCTGAGATTTTTTATTTGAATTTCAGTCCGAAGTCTTCAATAAAGCATTGGGGAACATTTGATGTCTGAAAAAGTTAACAATTGCATTTCTTGTGGGAAGCAAATACCTCATAAGGACTTCCATTCCTATTGTATTCCTTGCCTAGGCCCAGACCACGACATCACAGGTTGTCGGTTTTGCGCTAGGTTTAATAAATGAACTATCAAACGCCGTTTTGACTTTGCACTGCATTACTTTGGTAGGAAATTTAATTATATCATGCCAACGTCGAAACCGCACGCCGCATTAAAAACGCAAGGATAAGGACAGGCAGCCTAGGAACAAACCAGACTCTGAGGCCTCAGCTGGGCCTGTCGCCAGTTCTCCGGTTTTCAGTAAGGCGCCTATGCAGCCCCTGACGACCGCAGAACTGGAACCCCAGACAGTTGCGGATTCCCAAGCGGAGCCTACTAGGCCGACACAGCCATGTACTGACACTGGAGCAGAAGTAGACACCGGGGCAGTGGAAACACCTTCGGTTGCAGAAGGTGTCTTCAGAACGACTACACTTGCCATTAAATCTTATGCTAAGCTTAGAACTCCTTTAAAACCTCAGAAAACTGTATATCAATCTACAGTGCAAGGCCCCATGCCTAAGAAACAGATGCTTAAGATGGCTGAAGATTTGATTACCCTTATCAGGGTTCCTATCCCCCTCCTGATAAAAGACCAAGACAAGAGGAGGATTATGCATCCTCTGACCAGGTTTCTCTCTCCTCAGATTCTTCTGAGGAACAAGATTACACTTTTCCACTTTATGAAGATTCTGATGCTGAAGACTCTATTCCCTCAGCATCTCCCCCTGAAGACTACTCCTTTGGGGAAACTTGACATACCATGAGGGAACATTTCCACTGGGAAGGCCAGGATTACTCAGATTCTAAGAAAAGGCTCTGAGAGTTCCTTTTACTACCCCAGCACAGACCGTTTGCTATCCCTCCTGTTTTAGATATTGTGGATGGTGTCTACTTGGAGTCTAGTTTAAATCCAGACTCTCTACCTCCGGCTCCAGCCAAACCAGACAGATACTACAGAGTACCTGACTCACACAAATTCCTTTATAAAAGCCCTGTAGCTGACCCAGAAACAATTTCCCATAGTCCTAAGGGAGCAAAAGCTTCTTTGCCCTAGATAGATGGGGAAAGAAAATATACACCTCAGCAACTCTGGCTATGAGAGCATTAAATTGCCAGTTTCACATGTTGAAATATCATCAATTCCTAATGTCTCAGTTAAAACAAAAAATGAGCACACTTTCAGAACAGTCTAAATTCAAGGAAATGCAGGATCTGTTGCATGCAGCTGAACAGGTGGGCAAACATACTTTACAATGCAGATTTGATTCATTGGAAGCTTCCTGTAGAACAGCTGTTACTGGCTCTGTCATATGTAGAAATGCTTGGTTAAAAGAACAAACCCTCCCTGACCATGTTAAAGCAAAATTATTGGATGCACCTTTACAGCAGTATGTATTATTTGGTGTCAAAGCTGAAGAGGTTTTAAACGGTCATGGACTTTTTGCATGTACAATCCCCTCGTTTCAGCAGAAATTGGCAAACAAAAGACTGGTCCTTTCCATCTTCAGACAGATCACAGAGGGGCAAATACAGATGCCCAAGGGACAGAAGAAAGGAGGAGAAGACAGGCCCCAAGTTAGCAGAAGACAAACACAATGACTCTATCCTCAAACTACCAAGCAAATCTCTCCTGGCAGCTCCCTTGGGAGGAAAACTAGCATTTTTTTGCAGACAACTGGCACATCATCACAAAAGACAAAAGGGTTCTTAACATGGTCTCTCAAGGATACAGATTCCACTTTCATACCTTACCAAGGATCAAAGGAATGCCAAACCTGCCACCAGATCAATGGGCAGAGGCACAAAAACAAATTACAGCTCTTATGAACATGAGAGCCATTCAACAGGTACCTACACAGGAGCAAGGACAAGGATTTTACTCAAGGCTCTTCCTAGTCCCAAGAAAGGACAAAGCATGGAGACCCATTCTGGATCTTTATCAGACAAAAATTGCAGAAGATCTGCTTCATTGCAGGTTCAATTCTCTGCACAGTAATTGCATTTATTCAAGCAGAAAGCAAGGACATTTCTTTTAAAGCATCTGGCATTTGTCAAACACCATGCCAGACCAGCAATGACAGCTGATTCAATATTTCAAAATCATGGCATCTTGCATACTACTAATACCATTTGCAAAATTGCATATGAGGAAATTACAAGCCACAGCTTGGAATACCGCACTCATTCCATCCCTGCCTTCAACAGGAGTTTCTATGACCCACAGCCAAGCAAACTATGACAACAGATGCAGTGCATCCAGAAATGGATGGACAGATCAGAAGCATCTGCATATCAATTAAAGAAATACTAGCAGTACAAGAATGCTCTAACAGCTTTCAAGGACCCTCTACACCCAGGACAACTAATAATAAAGATGGACAATATTTGCAATGATAGCTGGGACAAAAATGGGGGAGACATAGATCAGTTTGCAAGCCAAGCACTACCAAAACCAAAACTTTTTGAACAGGGACCTTCCATCCACTAGCTTGAAAGTGGACACCCTCTCATTCAGTTGACAAAATTGCACCAGACTGGCCAGACTGGCCACATTGGCATTGGTATTTAAGAACATGGCCCATGGCCCACCATGGATTTTGCCACAAATTCCTCACCTACTCACCCAGTGAGCCAACACCTTAGCTGTTATGGATGTAATCTGCTATGAAGACCCAGCACCAGCAAAACCTAAACCTATTCAGACAAAAAATTGAATTTTCCTCTGAACCAGGATAAAGGCCTAAATCCTCGATCCAAACATCCCCCTCAGATTCTACGCATGGATCCTCACTTATTCCTCACATCTACTCCTATCTCTCCCTAAGACGGTGCCTCAGAAGCTAAGACAGGGAGAGCTCCAACACCTACTTGGGATCTCAACTTGTTCTGGAAAAGCTAAGCTTGCCTCATTTGATCGCTTTTTTTTTTTCTGATGAAAATTTTTTTCTCAAAACTGCCCTACTCACTAGCAATAACAACTCAGCTAGTAGAGTCTGAGAGCTACAGGCACTAACCAAAACTCTCCACTTGCCCCCTTCTTCCCAAATCCCCCAGACTGAGAGAAGACTCACTGCACTCTACGGACATACAGGCATAATTCGTTACTACTTGATAAAACTTAAGGCTTCTTTGCTTGAACTATCGGCTCTTTGTAGCCACAAAACACTATCTCAAAAAAAGCTATCTCAAACAAGACCATTTCTAAATGGATAGGGCATTGCATGTGTTTCTGACACATCACATGAACCACCGGTACCTAAGAACAGCAGGTCCCCAGCTCCACCAGGACTACAGCTATCAGGAGTCTTCTTGGGGGGGGAGTGCCAATATTAAATACTGATTCGGCTGAAACAGTCACCACCACCACTTCACAGAAACACTACTCTGTACCTCTGTGCTAGCTTAGGTTTTGTTTTTTGCCTTTTTGCAGGCAGGGCCCTACTGGCTCTTCCTCACCTCCAATCACCACCTCCAATCCCTAGCTGGGATTTTGCCCAAGTGTGATGACTGGTAGCGAACAACATAGTGGACTAGTACAGTTTACCCACCTACCAATGTGATGTTCTAGTGTTCACCCTGCTGCAGTCAGAACCCCCCCTCCCCTCCCCTCTGGACTAGCTGAACTCTCTCTCCCCACTCCTATACTCTGTACCTGGTGGGTGTCTGTGGTGTGTTTTGCTTTTTTTTATTTTTTTATATAGCTATATATATATATATATATATATATATATATATATATATATATATATATATTTTTTTTTTACCTACCTATTGGGGGCACCATCTATCTGAGGCAAGGAAAAAAATGAAGAAAATGGCCTTGATGCCCTCTTGCTTACTCCCACTGACATCAGAAAAGAAACAACAACAACGCCCCGGACGGAAGAAGACTTTGGAATTGGACCTGCGGGACCGCCTGGCGGCAGCTGTACTTTAGAACAACAGGGATACTGTGTTATTTTACTTGTTACATTTTGCTCACTGAAATTTACATATATCTGACGTTTTCATGAGTTTGCACAGATTACTACAAAATATAAAATCTACTCATGGAACTACGCCTAACTTTAAAACATCAACAGCTTCCTGCAGTTTAATAGGCTTTATTACTAGTTTTAGCTGAACTATTTTAATAGTTGCTTTGATTCATCTTTGTCAACAGCAGATTTATGCAGGAAACTGTAAAAGGAGAACGTAGAAGGTACAGATGATCAGACTAGATGGAACTGCATGTGACTTTTGGTGAAGCATAAGGGAATTGCACCAAAATATGTCGTGCCACTGCGATTGCATCATGGTGCTAAGTAAAGCAGTAAGCATGTGTTTATGTAATGTGGCAAGTATGAATGCACACCATGTTCTTAGTGAAATAGGCAGTAGTGACAGTGCAAAGAATGGGTATAAATCAACTGCCATCAGCTGTAGAGCAATTTTCTGTCACTAACCTGCTCAGCTGTAATTAAGAAGAGCAAGGAGGACAGAGTTTACCAGTGACTTGGAGTTGCTAACCAGGTGTATTTGTAACACAGACATGTTTAATGCATACAGTGCAAGGTGTCTAAATGTATATAGTACAATGTCAGGTGCCCACAGTGTTGGCAAACAGCAAAAATGTACCACCATCCATAACTATTATGGCCAGAAATGTGCATTCTGTAAATTATGGAATAAAAGTGCATGCCATGCATCTCATCCGTGAGTCATCAAAATGCCATGACATGGTATTAAAGCTGGTAAAATGGGTGATGTATTTTTTTAGAAGTAGGTGACATTTTATAACGTGTTACTTGAGAGCTGTGGTGCAAAGTCCTTAATGCACCACAGATAATGTGAGTGCACAGGACAATGTAACAATCCTGCACAGAAAAATTGGAACAACCCTGACCACCAGTGAAACACAAGAATCAATGAATATATATATATATATATATATATATATATATATATATATATGTGTGTGTGTGTGTGTGTGTGTGTGTGTGTATATATATATATATATATATATATATATATATAATATGCAGACATACTTCAAGGAGGAACATACAAGGCTATTCATTAAAAAAATAAACAATTAAAAAAATCTATTTTTAACTCTATGTGCTGATTAATATGTAGAGCAAAGCTTAGCATAAGTGATATTACAAAGACCACTTAACTGAATCAATCTTTTATGACAATTTCTCTGAAAACAATCACATCATAACCACATCACACTGGTAATATACACATACTCATCAAACAATACTCAGTTATGTTAAGATGTATACAGCTGCAATTACCCATAATTACCCATGTAACTTGTACACCCTTTGTTTTATTATTCTAACTAAAAAAAAAAAAAAAAACTTCCAGTGAAGAATGGACTTAATTGTTCAGCTTTTACTGACTGAACAGTGGCAAAGCCATAGGATGGGCAGAGTGAAGGCAAGGCTGCCCAGCTGCCAATTTGTATAATAAATTAATTAAGGGTTTACAAGCTTTATTAAGCCATTGCAATGACTTAATTATAAGATAGAAACTGTCAAATTACTCTTAGTTTCTTTCAGAAATGATCAAGTTGCTACATAAGAGCTAGTTGCTGCCTTAAACAAACAGACCTTTCAACAATTTACAAGTTGCCATTGAGCATTTGCTTACAGAGCATGTGTGTGTGTGTGTGTGTGTGTGTGTGTGTGTGTGTGGGGAGGGCAAATCGGTGTTTTGCTTCGGGTGTCAAACTCACTTGAAACAACTTTGGGCTGAGGATGAGTATCTCTGTAATACTGCACACCATGCGTTATATTACCAGAAAGTCACACAAATGTCACTGGAGAAGAAAGTCTCACCTTTCAGCTGTTAAGTCACACATGTCACACACACTGCATATTCATAATCTTTTAACACGTATATTGTTAGTGAACTGTTTTATATATATATATATATATATATATATATATATATATATATATATATATATATATATATATATATATATATATATATGTATGTGATATATGTATGTGTGCTAAATGAAGCAAAATGGTATTATTCCCTGTCAGTTGTTACTTTATGTGGAACCTTATTGGATTAGTTGTACGTTCCTGTAACTTTTGTGCCCCACATAAAAACATTACAGCTATGAAGTTTCCCACTGAAAGTCTAAGTTTTAAAGTTCTGAACTTTGAAACAATATGTTCAAAAAGAATTTCCACAAATTTTAATGTTGAGGTAATGTAGAGTATTCCCTTCATAACTGGGCTCTCTGTCTTTGTTATTCTGTACAGGGACCAAGGGTATGTAGGTGTACCCCTGCAAAAATGCATTAATAGTGGCACTGTGATGCCCGTGCACTGGCCCAGTAATCAAGGAGCCTCATTCCTCACCACTAGCACCAGTGAGGAGTATCCACATTGAGAGGATAACAAGTACATACACAGTAAAGTACAATTTCCCTTAATAGTGCACAGAGATCACAGTCAGTCTGGGGCTGGTTTCTCCCTATCTTCTCAGATCCCCAGTAAGACTCCTTACTGGCACAGCTATAGGGTGAAGATCTCTGGAGCGTTTCTCCCCAGGCCTCCGCTGAAAACAGGCTCTGTGGAACCTAGTCGGACATTCCCGGTCAACAAATGTTAAATAAAATAAAATAAAAAAATCTCAGCCGAGTGTTAAAGCCAAAACCTCCAGCACCATCTCTATCCAACCAGTGCTTCGTGTCCCTGCCCAAGTAGCTGACACATACACACTTTGAGATTTGATTTATATACAAACACACAGACACTCCTGGGGAAGGCTGACACAGGTCCACTAGCTATGCCCCCTTCTGCCCAGACTATGAGGTAGAAATCACTGCCATCAACCACTACTTATCAGCTACTAATAAGGACCTTCACAAAGGGTGACCAGTTCTATTGTGTAATGTTACTGTTATCTGAAATAGTTAGTGTGACCCAGGGCTTAGGCTTTTGGAGTGGCTTGTACAGTATCACCAAATATGTACAAGTACTCTAAGAGCTTAAATTATTTCTACATAAAACAGCCACAGTTAAAAGGTTTAAAAATATTTAATAAGAAATAATAAAAGCACAAGACAATACTTAATAACTCAACACAGTGACAACAGAGAGGGCAGAAATCACAGGAAATACTTTACAACAACATTGTAGGATAGTCTCACATAAACATAGAAAAAAGCTAGACTAATCTTACTATTTCTATCTATCACTAAGAGAAACCACTGTTCTAAATATCTTACTTGCAGAGCAAAGCAAATGCAGATGAGAAGTGCAAAATGCATCTTTTTCCCCCCTCTAAGTTAGTTCTTAAATTGATAATGCACATTACTGCTGACTCATCTCAGATTACATCATTCCTGTCATCTCTGCTTAAGTTCCCAGGCTAACAGTGCTTAAAATTTACATTTCTTTGTGATCTACAGCTGCCAGAAAGTCACAGGGCAATAAAAGACATTTTACATGTAAAACCTAGTAATTATCTTTGTATTAAGACAATAGATAGAAGTTCCTAACCAATACATCCTGTCTCTTAGCTTGAGATCACACACAGTTGTAAAATTCTTTTATTTATCAGATTTTCTTGGAGTTTGTCAGTTAACTCTGTATGTCCTAGTTTTCTACCATGAAAACATACATTACATAGGCATAGAGTTTATACACATTTCTGCTTTCTTCCAGCAGGGTGCACTGTGGTTACATTTTTGAAGCTCAGCACAAAGCACAGTTTTCTTACACTTGTTATACAAGCCTGTGGATCATATTAATATTTACAATGACATAGAATTATTTACAAAATTCTGTCTAGCTGGGCTGGCAGCCTTCACATTTCTCCTCCCCGAGAACTCAAGCTAGTTTTTCAAGTGACCCTTGAGAAACATTGCTTGAAAAGGTTGAGTCTATCTGGGCATATCTTGCCCCATTCCCCATTTTGAGAGCCCATCGGCATTGGCATTGCTAATCCCACTGTAGTGCTGCACTGACATATATGCTTGCAACCCTAGTCTCCACCTTAGTAACTTGGCATTTTGCTGGCTGGCTCAATATAACCATGTTAGGGGATTGTGATCTGTAACTACAGTGAATTTCTTCCCATATAGATAAGGCTGAAGTTTCTGTAGTGCCCACACTATGGCTAGACATTCCTTTTCTACAGCTGCATAGCATTCCTCCCTGGGTTGGAGCCTACAACTGAGATAAACCACTGGGTGCTCTTCTACCTCTGAAGAGATCTGGCTAAGTACAGCCCCCCCACCCCATGGTTCGCAGCATCCACCTGCACAACAAATTCTTTGCTGTATCCTGGACTGGGCAACACAGGGGGTCCACGCAAAGTTTCTGTAAGCTTTTGGAATGCCTGCTGACATGCTGGTGTCCACACTACCTTATCTGGCCTATTTTTCCTTGTCAGGTCTGTGAGGGGAGCAGCTCTGGTACTATAACTGGGGATGAACTTTCTGTAGTACCCTGCTGTCCCTAAAAATGCCCTTACCTGCTTTTTGGTAACTGGTGCAGGCCGTGCCTGAATGGCTTCCACTTTGGTAGGTTCTGGCCTGAGCTTACCACTCCCCACTCTGCCCTAGGTAGGAGACGACTGCCATACTCACCTGACATTTGCTGGGCTTAATGGTCAACCCTGCTCTCTCTAGTCTGCCCAGCACCTCCCTGACATGCTGAAGGTGCTCTTGCCAGAAATGTTTTGTAAAGCTTAGGTGTATATAATCTTGATTTTTTTTATGTTATTTTACTCTGTGAAGGCTATATAGCCGAGGTGCTAAGTAATAAAAGGTTGGACTGTTCGTTGTCTTGGTGGTATAGTGCTCTTGCCAGAAATGGCTGTAGATGGCAATATCATCTAGGGAAGGAAGGGCAAAATCTCCTGCTAAGATATGATCTACCAGCCTCTGGAAAGTCAATGGGGCATGTTTAATCCCAAAGGGCATTTTTGTGAACTCATACAAGCCAAATGGAGTCACAAAGGTCAACCTCTGTCTTGCACTGGGTGTCAAGGGACCTGCCAGTAACCCTTGGTAAGATCAATGGTGGTAAGATACTTATCCCCACCCAGCTGTTCTAGGGCTTCATCTGTCCTAGGCATGGGGTAAGCATCTGACTGTGTGTGACTATTTAATTTCCTGTAGTCCACAGAAAACCTGGTGCTGCCATCCTTCTTTGGCACCAGCACTACTGGGGAGGCCCAGGGACTGTTGGACTCTTGAATTATCCCTAGTTCCAACATTTCCTGTATCTCCTTCCTCAGAATCTGTTTGACTCTCTCAGGCACCCTATAAGAGGCCTGCCTAATAGGCCTTTGGGGTCCTGTAGCCACCTGGTGCTGCACTATGTGGGTGCACCCTGGTTTCCCAGTGAACATGTCCCCAAACTCCTGTAACAATGCTTGGATTTCTCAAACCTGTGTAGGAGATAGCTGCTGGGACATTGCTAACCCTTCCACTGAGGTGTCAGTCTGAACCTCACTGAGATCATTCACCAGATCTCCCTCAGACTCCTCCTGCAATCCAGTGCAAATACTCAGCACAAGGGCCCTCCCTATTATGGCAAGGTTTCATCATGTTAACATGGTACAATTTGTGGTATTGCCTCCTGCCTAGCAATACCACCATGTATTTAACATCACTGACCTTGCTTACCACCTTGTAAGGTCCCTCCCAGGCTGCTTTGCAACTTGTTGTGCCTGACAGGAACAAGAACCATTACATGCTTCCCTACAGCATACTTTCTAGCTCAAGCATTCCTGTCATACCAGACCTTTTCCTGCTGTTGGGCTTCTGCCAGGTTCTCCTGGGCCAAGCCCATGAGTTCCCTGAGCCTTGTCCTGAGGTTTAGGACATATGCCATTAACAGACTTCTTGTGAGATTCTCACTCACCCTCCTTCTCATCTCAAATTAAGTCTAGAGGCCCCCTCACCCTATGCCCATACAACAACTCAAAGGTGAAAAAAAAACATGAATTCCTGGGGAACCTCTCTATAAGCAAACAACAGATGGGGCAAATGTTTGGCCCACTCCCTCTTAAACTGGTCTGCAAATTGCCCATAGCATGGACTTGAGTGTAGAGTTTAACATCTCAAGAAGACCATTAGTCTGGGGATGGTAGGAGGTGGTCCTTAGGTGCTTCATCCCACAGTATTTCCACAGACAAGCCAGCAGGTCTGACATAAAATTGGTGACTCTGACAATCAGTGTTTCTTTTTGGAAACCTACCCTGTTGAAAATCTCTAACAAAGCATTTGCCACCTTTTCTGCCTCAATGGAGAACAAAGCCACTGCCTCAGGGTATCTTGTAGCATGATCTACTACCATTAGGACATACTTTTTCCATGTGGAGCTTGGGGTACTCAGAGGCCCCTCAATATCCATAGCTATCCTCTGAAATTGCTCCTCAATCACAGGCAAAGGCATCAAAAGAGCTTTCACTGTTTTTCTTGCCTTGCCTACCTTTTGGCACTGCTCACAGGTCCCGCAGTACCCTGTTGCACCTCTGGAAATCCCAGGCCAACAGACGTTCTGCACAATAAGTCTCTTTGTGCGTTTTATGCCCATATGACCTGCAAAGGTAATATCATGGGCTATGTCTAGAAGTGCCAGATGGTAGGCTCTAGGCACTAACAACTGCTGTATTATTTCACCCTCTAGCCCTCCCTCAAGGGTCCACACATACAGTAACCCTTTGTCCCAGTATACAGATTCCCCCTTCCCTTGAGAATCAGGTGCCTCACCAGCTACCTGCCTCAGACCTTGTAATGTAGGGTCTGAGAGCTGAGCCTGTTTCTACTTTTTGTAACCCTTTCCAGTTCCCCTTCCACAGGAAGTCTGGCATCCTCTGACAGCTGTGTCTCACTGTCAGCTTGGGTACTACTACTCACCTCTATCTTTGCAGTTTCTCTGTCCAGGGGAACATCAGTACCCACAAGCAGCTGTGACTCACCTTCAGTCTTACTGCTACAGGGTAGCTTCCTCCCTGAAGTAACCACCTCACCAGTCCTGGCTGCAAGTGTGCAGTCTGTGTGGGTCTCCCCCGGGCTACCAGACCCACATACTTGTCTCCAGGCCTGACTGCGTGTAACTGCATTAACACATGGTACTGCCTTATCAAAATCCTTCCCTATCAGGAAATCTTCAGGATGGTAGTTTGGTGCCCTTGTTGTCAAAAGACAATATACTATTGGCATCTTGTCATTCCCAATTGCTGGCTCTCATCTTTTGTTCCCCACCTTGCCTCCATGGACATCTATATGCCACATGGCCCCACTGGTTGCATTCAAAACATTTAACCCTAGGTCCTGCAGATTCTGTTGGGGCAGTCTGGGCTGCCCACCGTGGGTTCTCTTAGACCCATGAGCAGCACTGGGTGTACCTTTCCTGTGCAGGGATGACCTGCTTGCTCTGTATAGGTCTCCCTTTTTCTCCAACTCATCTAGAGTAGAGCATTGTCTATCAGCTAACCAGATCCTCATGTCCTCAGGCAAAGTGCTAAGGGCTTGGTCCCTCACCAAGAGATCTGCCAGCCCTTCAAAAGTGGTGACCTGACATCCACTCGCCCACCTATGAAAATAAGTGCTCAGTTCAGCAACATATTCATGCACACTTTCATCTGCCTTGTGTCTATGCTCACAAAATCTTTTCCTATAAGCTTCAGGTGTTAACTGTAAATATTCTAGCAAACAGTTCTTTACAACATTATAGTTTAAACAGTCAACATCAGATAGTTTGGATAGAACATTTACAGCTTTGCCATGGAGTAAGGGGTCAGGAAATATACCCAGAGCCTTTGGTCAACATCATACTTTTTACATACCCTCTCAAACATATGAATGAAACTATCAAAATTATCCCCCTCTGTAAGCTGTGGAAGAAATTTACTGACCTTTGTTGCTTCTAGGGTTCAGTTACCCCCTTCTCCATTACCTCCATGACTCTGGTGAAGAGTCAGCATGTCCTTTTCATGATGTCTGCCTCTCCTTCTCCTCATCTTACATTGCCAAATACCTAGCCTCCAACTCAAGTCTTTTTAGCTCCAGATGGATTTTAAGTCCTCTGTCGAAAGGTTGAGCTGTCCATTTTCTGAGTGTTGTACATCTCCACTGCCAGTCTGATTGTCCTCCTCCTGGTTGCTATTCTTGGATACAGCTGTGACCAAAGCTGCACTCATTTCTGCCTTAGGTCCATGCACCAGTCCTTTAGCCTGGCACATCTTTGCCAACTGGCTCCTTGTCAGCTTGCCCAACTCCTCTGCTGACATGGTTGCCTTCTCTCACTGACTAAGCTAACAAAAGAAATAAAACAATTGTGATCTGAACTCTGAATGTTCACTGCATGGCTGATTTAGAGTACAAAAACGCCTTCGGTGATCACTGTCCAGAAGCTACAGGAATTCACTGTCTTTACCACTACAAGCCAATTAATATGTGATGTAGCTAATTCACCACTATCAAACAATTAATATTAGATGTGGATATCCCACCACTGCCAAACAATTAATATGTGACACCCATCCATGCACTGGCCCAGTAATCAAGGAGCCTCAATCCTCACCACTAGCACCAGTGAGGGGTGTCCACATTGGCAGAATAACAAGTACACACACAGTAAAGTACAATTTCCCTTAAGAATGCACAGAGATAACAGTCAGTCTGGGGCTGGTTTCTTCCTTTCTCCCCAGATCCACAATAAGACTCACCACTGGGACAGCTATAGGGTGCAGATCTCAGTCGAGTGGTAAAGCTAAAACCTCCAGCACCCCCTCTGTCCAACCAGTGCTTCGTGTCCTTGCCCAAGTAGCTGACACACACACACACACACACACACACACACACACACACACACACACACACACACACACACACACACACTTTGAGATTTGATTCATATACAATCACACAGGCACTCCTGGGGAAAGTTGGCACAGGCTCACTAGCTATGCCCCCTTCTGCCCAGACCACCAACCACTACTTAGCTACTAATAAGGCACTTCCCAAATGGTGACCAGTTCTACTGTGTAATGTTACTTTTGTCCGAATAGTAAGTGTAACCCAGGCTAAGGCTATTTGAGTGGCTTGTACAGTATCAGCAAATACATGCAAGTACTCTTAAGAGTTTAAATTATCTCTACATAAAACAGCCACAGTTAAAAGGTTTAAAAATATTTAATAATAAAAGCACAAGGCAATACTTATTAACTCAACACAGTGACAATAGAGTTCAGAAATCACAGGAAATACTTTAAAACAACATTGTAGGATAGTCTCACATAAATATAGAAAACAGCTTGACAAATCTTACTGTTTCTATGTATCTCCAAGAGAAATCACTATTCTAAATATCTTACAGAGCAAAGCAAATGCAGATGAGAAGGGCTGAATAGATGTTTACAGGTCCAGATCAAGCTACAAAATGCACATTTTTCCCCACTGAGATAGTTCTTAAATTAATAATACACATTACTGCTGACTCATCTCAGATTACATCATTCTTGTCATCTCTGCTCAAGTTCCCAGGATAACAGCACTTACAATTTACATTTTTTGTGATCTACAGCTTCCAGGAAGTCACAGGGCAATAAAAGACACTTTATATGTGAAACTCGGCAATTATCTCTGTCTTAAGACAATTGAAAGAAGCTCTTAGCCCAGACATCCTGTCTGTTAGCTTGATCACACACAGTCTTAAATTTTTATTTATCAGCTTATTTTCTTGGAGTTTGCCAGTTAACTCTGTATGTCCCAGTTTCTACCATGAAAACATACATTACATAGGCATAGAGTTTATACACATTTTTGCTTTCTTCCAGCAGGGTGCACTGTGGTTACATTTTTGAAGCTCAGCACATAACAGTTTTTTCTTTCATTTGTTACACAAGCCTGTGGATCATATTAATATTTACAAGGACATATAATTATTTACAAAATTCTATCCAGCTGGGCTGGCAGCCTTCACAGGCACTATTATGAGTTGTGAGATTTGTGTTATGCCGATTGTGCTTTTTTATTTTTTTATAACTGTGGGGCTTGCAATTAATTATGGGACTTGCACTCTTGATATGGGAAACCAGGTATGGCAGAATATGAGTATGCGTCTATTATTTTATACTGCATCTCATTAAAGACCTGGCAGTTTAGTGCAGAAGATTAAAGCTGTGAACTGCTAATGATTTTTCCTGTAGTCTTTGTTCCCTCAGTTTTAACTAGTCTTACTGAGTGACTCTGGGAAAGCCACTTAAGTAATCAATTCTCCTGGATTCCCCCTGAAAAGAGACACTTGTACCTGGTGAAGCTGCCCAGTTAAAATAAATAAATATAAAAAGAAAGATACAAGACTAAAGGAAGTCTAAAGTCACAATGTATATGGTTTTATATTTTGCTGTTTTTGTAATAATATATACCACTCTATATGCTTCTTATGACATTTCCTATCAGCTGAGACAGGGTTTCACAAAAGAATACAACAGTCTGCAAGCACTTTCTGGAAGAACACACACTCTTCTCAGAGCAGCAGGATGATGATTGTTTTTTATCCTGAATTCTGGAATTACATAGGTGACAGGACAGGATTGTCAGCATCGTGTTTAGCTATGTTGAAGTAGACTGTTCATAAAACTAAGTCATGTTGTTTTCAGGAATTTTGTTTTATGATGAATACAAGACCCATACATAAAACTATAGATCCAGTCTTTAACAATTTGGGAAATTTAATGACTGTATTTGAAGCCCAGTTAAATCAAAAACCTTAAACACAGTTGCATGTCTTCAGGTACTGGACAGAATCAACTTTGTACCAGTTAATAGATGCAGTCAAAATTTAGTTTTACATTTGGAACTTTGACCTCTGACATCCTGCCCTGTTCTTTTGCCATTGGATTTTATATAAGCTTTGCTTACTCGTAATTTGTGATGATAAAACTGGGTGAGACCAGTGGTTTAACTGAAATGACATGAACTATTTTCAAAGAGTAATTGTTAGAAACATTTGATAAGGCACAGTATCTGAAAGCTTTGAAAGTAGAGACAGTAGTGTTCTGGGACTATATGTTGAGGAAATGTGAAGTTAGTAGGACATGGAATTAGAAACAAAGTATAGTTTTATCAGAGTTTTATTTATTTTATTTTTATTTATGTTTTATTTTTATTTTTTATTTAACATTTGTTGACCGGGAAAGTCCGACTAGGTTCCACAGAGCCTGTTTTCAGCGGAGGCCCAGGGAGAAATGCTCCAGACGCATGTCTTTGGAATTTAACTTTAGTTGTATGACACCAGCAGTTAGAGATCTGGTCATGAATCCTTAACTGCCGTACACAGTGTACACGTTTATCTTCAGTGTCTTTTAGCACTTTAGGCTGACAGTGGAATCATATAAACAAATTTTAAATGGATGATCAATACCAAAAAGACACTTTTTAATAAAGGGTGATATTCTTTTCCAGAAGTAGAAATACCTCAAAAAAGGTTACTCATTCCATTAAAGTAGAAATGTAATAAATGAGTGACCATTGATGTGAAACAGAGTAAAGAGATTTCAAACACTTTGACTTTTGGGGGGAAAGCTAGCATCTGGCAGTTCATTTGTCACTTCTGTCTGTCTGTTTTAATGAGTAGTAGAGCTGCCATTGCCAACACCAGAGCAGTTAATCAGTGAGATACAGAAAAGTCAGCAGTGCTGACTAATAACAAGTATTTTTCAAAAATAAAAAGACAAATTTTACAAGCACTTCATGGATTATGTGGCTTGTCTGTGTAAGGGGAATTAAGTGGAGCTATTATCATTCCTTGCATTGCTTATATCCTTCACAAATAACAGGATACCAAAAAGATAGTGATGACTTTACATATGAAGATTAGTTAACAGTATACCTGTTTAACTAATTTGTTAACTAGGTAACTGAACAGGTCCAACAGAGAGACTGCAGCTATGACTAAAGCCTGGGACACAAAATATAATGACTTCTATGATAAAAAAAAACATATTTCACATATAAAACAAGTAGAGATATACACTAATGTAAATCGTAACCGTGCAAAATAATTAGCATAAGCAACATTTGTAACTACATTCTATATAAAAACTCAATGCAGTTATCTCTAAAAGCAATAGTTATCTACAAAGAACTTCCAGAATGAGCATGAAGCCTTTGTTTACAATGATAAAATGCTGATTTTCTATAGTCTCTGAAGCTTTGATACTGTGTACAGTACTTTCTAGTATGCCTTTATTGTGTTATATTTTATTTTGTTTTGAAGTTGGGTGGGTTTTAATTACTCCTGATGAGGCTTGTAAGATTAAAATATGGATTCAGCTTATTGTTACAGTGCAACAGTTATGAGTCACAGAACCCCAGAGCTATGCAGCTACATGGCTGGCAGCTTTGAGACAGGGTCCGTGGAGTACATGAAAGGCGACAGCAGTGAAGGGCTCAACTCTGAGCCAACTGCAATGAAGCACTTAAATATGGCCACTCGGGCACACGATAAGTTGGCTGGGTAGGCATGCTAAGAGGTGTATTTCCAGTCTGCAGTTCGGAATGATGCTTAAGGTAATGGGCTGTAAATGAATTATGTCTGCAGACCTATCTTTGATGCCTACATTGTCAAAGGTATTTGACATAGGTCTCAACTATCCAGATTTTTGACTCCTATTTTTTGGCCCATTTGTCACAAAATTGCTGTTTTCTGGCAAATCACTGGTAAATCGCTGAGGAGTGAAGTCAGAAAATAATGGCAGACATTTGATTGTCAGACTTCATATCCTTCAGAAAATTCATGCTAATGCAAAATGCAAAACCTGTTATCTGTCAACTTTCTAAGTTTGTAATAGCAGTATTTAAAAAGTATTCCTATTTCCTGGGCCTTTGTCCCCCCCCATTATTTGTGGCTTTGTCCAGATTTCTTGCTCTAAGAGATTGAGTGTTATGGTAATTGGTCATGCCTGACAATAAGGACTTGAGTCTAATAGCTTATTCATTAGTTTGTAAAGATCAGAAAAATAAAAATGGAAAATTATTTGAAGTTACTTCCTGCTTATCATTGTATGAAATATTTCCTTTAGAGAAGTGCCCCAAGAGGAAATGACCGTTTACTTGACTAGGAATTTTACAAGAAAGCAAATCTATCAACAATAAACTTGTTTTCCTAGAAAACACATTGTTCTACTTAATAAATACAAAACAGAATGCAAATACACAAAACATGCTTGCTAAACTGGAGCATGTTTAATAGCATATGTATGGATTTGGCGGCGATTAGATGTTCCAAAAGCTATGTAGTAGAACTTTGGCCAAACCAATATATTGAATAACCATAATGTAAAGAATACAAAGAAAACAAACAAGTATAAGGGAAGGAGTTACGGAGTGTGACAGACAAGTAAAACAGGATAGGAGGGTAGCCATGGATATATGTCATTTAATAGAAACCATAACTAGATCACTAAAATCAAAGCACAAGTTACAAATGTAAAAACATGACAAAAATGTTTTTACAGTGGGAACTTGACAGCTCCACATCCTGCTGCTTGCACATCTGATCTGTCTACCTCCCTAATTATCTCTATCTAGATATACACACACACTCAAGAATATCAATGCTTACTTTTCAAAAACCAAAATCCCGAAAGATCAAACAAAATAAAAGATTAGTTTCCTTTTAAGAGTCAGCAACCAGAATTCTGCCATGATATTCTGATAATAGTGACAGAATTACATATGGAAAAGGATTTTTGTAACCTAAGGCACAGGTAAGGGTTTAGCACACATCAGTAAGGTAGTGCTTTGACTCCCTTGCCTTACAAATGCGTGTTAGCTGTAACCTTGCCCCTAACCCTAACTCTGCACTTTAACTTAAAACTATCCTTTCTGTAACAGTACCATTTCTGAGCATATGCAGACACACATCACAGGCATCACTGCACATGCAGAACACTAAATCTGTCTTATTACATATCCTTAACTCTGATCCTAACCAGCCAACAGTAACACACACACTTGCACACTAATGCCAAAACTTTTGGAAATCTGAAACATTCAGCATTAACTTCATAAACAAAAAACTTACCTACTTATACCTAATTTCCTTTTCCAGACATTGCAAGTACTTGACCAAACATTCACTTAACCAAACCTGCACTTGATAAAATAACTCATTGACAGAGTAACTGTGACTCATAAATTTATATATATTTTATTTATTTTTATTTTACATTTGTTAACCGTGAAAGTCCGACTGGATACATGTCCATTTTCAGCGGACGCTCGGGGAGAAAAGCTCCAA
The DNA here is from genome assembly GCF_019279795.1 of Protopterus annectens. NCBI lineage: Eukaryota > Metazoa > Chordata > Ceratodontiformes > Protopteridae > Protopterus > Protopterus annectens. The sequence continues at coordinate 128,102,319 of NC_056743.1, forward strand.
CATCACATTACATATATGAGAAAACAAATAAGCAGCCTAAACACATATGATCTCTATGAAAGAAATACTTATGAACATATTTACAATAATTATTTACAAGTTTTTGTTGTATATACTCCATACAATCCCATACATTTTTCATTTTTCTTTTCCCAGGATGGGCATTTGTTTAATACAGTATATGTCATTGAGTTAGAAGGAACATATCATTGGCTTAACAAGTATACCAGGGGATACAGGTGATCTCTGATGGAATCCTTGCAAACAGTGTAGTGGGGTGGGCTAGCCAGGGATATAGCATGAACAAAGCCAGCTGTTTTCATAATGAGGTTTCAGGAGTATTTTGAAATGGGTAAGAGAGGCGGTAGAGGAAATTTGGCTTGGGAGTGAACTCCAGGTTCTGGCAATAGTACATGCAAAGAGAGATTTCCCAGCATCGTTTTTATGTTTGATGACATTTATGAGGTTTTGGTTAGTAGATCGTAAGGCTCTAGTGGAGACATAGGGCTGTATTAATTGCAGAAGTGCTGGGATTTTGTCAGGAAGGTAGTAGAGCTTATGTGCTAATGAGAGTTGATTGAGTAGGAGTAGGTGAGGCAACTCCAGACAGTTGAGTTGCTTGAGGGCTAGACAATGGTGGGATCTTTAGGAGGCGTCAGTTGCAAGCTTGGCTAGCTTTTTCCATTTTGTTTAGTTCTGTGCGGTGGAAATTAGTCATGATGGGGGAGGCATAAAGGAGGATGGATAAGAGGTGAGTTCTTGCTATAGTGGCTTTAGTATGCTTAGTCAAGAAGTGTTTGTTTCTGTAAAGGAGATGAAGCTTTTTATTTTCTTGATTGTTTGTGCTATGTGTATGTCGAATTTTAGGTTATTGTCTATTTCAATGCCTATCAGTTTTGTGTTTGTGGTTGGGGTGATCAGACTATTGTCAGTGGATGTTATGGTGAATTCATTGTTTAGAGGAGGTGCTCTACCAGGGCTAAAGAGCATTAGTTTTTTTTTTTTTTTTTTTTTTGATTAAGTATACGTTTAATGTTAGTGTACCATGCTTCAGCTAAAGTAAAGTTATTTTGAGTGAGGGTTTGTAGTTCCTTTAGGGTAGGGCTGGCACTTATAATAGTGGCGTAATCTGCGTATTGCACTATTGAGGCAGAGAGGGAGGAGGAAGCTATTTGGTTTGTAAATAGGGAGAAGAGCAAAGGACCGAGGATGGAACGCTGTGGGACTCCTATGGCTACTGGTAACAGAGGGGACAATTGGTAGCCGTAGGACTGCTTGCTGATGGCCTGATAAGTAGACGTTGAGCCATGATATAGTGGAGGAGCTCATGTTAAGGGTAGCTAGAGTTTCGAGGAGTATACAGTGGTTAACCATATCAAACGCTTTAGATAGGCTAGGAATATGGAGGATACGAATAATCCTTTGTTCCTATGGTAATTGACTATGTTGGTAAATGAGAGTAACACTGTGGTGGAGCTATGGGAGGGTCTAAAGCCATGCTGGGATTTGGATAGTAGAGTGTTATTTAGGAGGGGATTCATTAGTTGAGAATGAACTACTCTCACTAATATTTTTGATAGTGGAGATAGAATTGCGATTGGGCGATAGTTTGTGAGTTCAAGATAGGTACCTCCCTTGTGGAGTGGAATAATATTTGATATTTTCCATGTGTCAGGAACTTTACATTCTGCTATAGACCTATTTATGAGTATAGATATGGGATAGGCTATAGCCTCTACAGTTAACTGAAGGAAGTTTGCTGGAAGATTGTCAGTGGCTGGTTTGGTTGATTTCAGTTTTTTGAGGAGTTTTGCTATTAACTTAGTGGGAACTGGATGTAGAGAAAAGCTGGGGGGCATGTTTAGAGAACTGGGGTGGGTAGGGGTAGTTGGTGGAATGGGGCCACTAGCACTCTTTTGGGTGCTGGCAAGGGCTTGGACTGTATTAGTAAAGTAGTTGTTAAATTGCATGGGGATGTCCTCCAGGTTGTTGGGTAATACATGGGTAGGGGTAGTGGGTTTCCCTGGGTGCAGTAAACTCTTTAATGTGGCTCAGAATATTTGGAGGTTGTGAGCATATTTTTCCTGTGTGGATTTGTAGTAGTTGGTTTTGTCAAGTTTAATTTGCCTTTTGGCTTTGTTGCAAAGTTCCAGATAGTTTTGTCTCAAGGTAGTGGGTTTGGATTTCTGGTATTATAGACAGGTTTTGTCTCCTTCTTTCATTATAATCTTTGTATCTTTAGATAGCCATGGGACATAGTTAGATCTGACTCTGATGGTTCAGGAGGGTGCATGATGGTTTAAGATGTTTAGGAAGGTTGAGATGAAGCATTACACGGCCATCTAGGGGTAATTGTTTTAGGGGGTCCAGTTGCAGCATTTTAGTGTGTTTATTAGATTGTTATCGTTGAGGGACTTTTTGTTGCATATTACTCTGAGGATGGGTTGGTTAATGTGGTGTGATCTGTTCCTAATTAGGTTGCTTGATGGTCACTTAGAATGTCTGGAAGACAGCCTGACTGATGTACGAGAGTGGGGTCAGATAGCAGAATCCAGTCTAGGATGGACTCGCGTTTGGTTTCTTTGTCAATTCTGGTGGGGGCAGATCTAATTTGGGTGAATCCATGAAGGTTACTATAGGTAGAGGGATTGTGGCTGGTGCAGTCAGACCAGTCAATATTAAAGTCACCTAATAGTATGGTCTCTTGTGGAACAGAGGTTGTTATCCATTTTAGCAGGTTTTCCATTATAGTAATATTATTACCTGCAATAATAACGTGTTGGTGTTTGATTGTAACTTACAGGAAATCAAAGGTGTACAGCTAATTGTTGCCAAATTAAAACTAATTTGTTCTATAGTGAGATGATTTTGGAATAGTATTGCTACTCCACCACTCTTTTTCCCTAACCTGTCTCAACGTATAATATTGTAACCAGGGGCAGTGATCTCATTATTGTGGTGTTCTGGTTTAAGCCAGGTTTCAGTTAACACAGCGATTTTAGGTTTGTGGACTGCTAAAAGGGCATGAAGGTCCTGAGTTTTGTTAAGTATACTTCTTATGTTCAAATTTGACAGGGGGACTGATGAGGTAGGCCTTATGTATACAGGATTTGGTTGATTTAAGTTTGAGTTGGTTGATATATTGGGCCCTGGATTAGGGTGCATGTCTCAACAGCAAGTGAGTTTTTGGAGAAGGTATAGATAGAGTTTAGTTAGTGTGTATTATTTTGATTTGTTTTAGGAAATAGTGAGAGTTACTTTTGTTTGTTAGCTTACTATACAAGTAGGAAAAATGTTTGGAGGAGGTAAGGTCACATGGTGATACAGGAAAGTTTATTAGTTTTATTGTACTGGCAAAGGAGTCTGTCTGACCTGTTGGTGGGGTATTGATATAAAGTTTTCTGTGGTAGGAGGTAAGGATGGAAAGAGTGAATAGTGTAAAGATAGTTAATGGGTATAGTAAAGGTTTTAGAAGATTGGTATTGTGTGGGGAGTACATGGTATGTAGTAACTGGAGAAGTGGGAGTAACTAGGAGTAAATTGTTAAGCTGTAAAGATTGGATGGTAGGAGAGAGTGTAGTGTACAGGGTGTGGTGAGGTAGATAGTAATGGGGTGTTATAGGTGAGATGTGATTGGGTATTTAGGTGTATGATTTGACTGGTGGGTGTGGCTAGTAACTAGAAGTTCAAGTGATATAGGGGTGGTTGGGAATGGGTGTAAGGTAGTGGAGTGAAGTGAGTGGAGTGAATGGAGCAGGGCAGAACTGTCCTAAAGGTGAAGCAGTTGTTGAAAGAAAGACAATCAGTGTGAAGATAAGGTACTCCTTGCAGGAGATATGTGCAGCTTGGTTAAATGGTTAGCCTTTTTATTTCTGCACAAATCTATGGAGAGGGATAGAATCAGCTGTTAAGCTGGGAGCAAGTCTAGCGAGATGAGTGGTGAGACTGTGGTATGGAAAAGGGAGGCTATGGGACTGAGGTAGTAGATAGTGAACCTGTGTGGGAGAAAGAAGTGAGAGTGGGGACCAAACAGAAAAGATTAAGGAGGTTGTTGTGTCTTTCGGCTTCTCCCGGTTAGGGGTCACCACATAGGTTCATAGGTTAGTACTAGGTTAGCTGCCCTTGCGAGCCATTGTAAGCCTAGCCAATTATCCCTTGTGAGACTCGAACCCTGTACCTTGTGTTTGTAAGGAAAACACCTTAACCATTAGGCCTCCCTCCCAACACAGCGGAACTCCGGTCCGCTAATGATTGGCAGTAGATTTTTACGTGCCGAGTTGCCAGGTCTGACGCACAACCTTCAACAAAGGTACGCCCATTCATGCATGTCTCCACACAGAAGACGCTTTAGCTGAGAATCGAACAGGACAACATCTTACTGTGAGGCAACAATGCTACCGCAGCACCACCACCACAGTACTAGAGAAGATTGAGGAGGTAAGAGTGGTTATTCCTGAAGAGACAAGAGAGAAAAGGGACAAAGCTAGCAGCGTGAGTGGTAGGTATAATGCTAGGTATGAGGATGGGTAGGTTGGATAGGCCATGTACAGGCTTGTGAGAGCAGGGGTAGTGTGGTGGGGGGGAACACAGGGAGGTGCGCTAGCTGACCAGGGGCAGTAGGTTTAGCAAAAGGATAGGAATTGCAGGAGTAGTTGTAGATGCAATATAACATACGTTATTCATTCACTGCACTGTTGCTGGAGAGGAACTTCCACCGATGAATCAATACTTTTTAAAAGGGAGTGGGTGGTCTTCAAGGCTGGTTGGGGTTAGACAATGAGCCTTTTTCTTTTTTAGGTGCCAGGGACCTGTAAAACAAAGTTAGAGAAAAGATAAGGATGTGATAGATAAGCAAAGTAGTAATGACAATAGGGTGACTATAGGATGAGAACAGGAGGGAGTATTGCTTAGAAAAGGAGTAATTGCAGGGACAGATCGAAGGAAAAGGGATAACAGGGTGCTAGAGACCTAAGAAGGTAGCAGGATGCTAGCGACTCTAGAAAGATAAGTGAGGTGAGCTAGTGACATGGAGAAAAAGCAGAACAATGAAAAATACATATTATCATTCAGTGAGGACATAAGGAGGGCAGGCTGTTGCAGCCATAACAATTGGACAGTCTTAACTGGCCTGACAGTGATGGTGTTGAAATGGCACTTCCTCTGGTGTGGCAACGCTGACTGAACAGTCTAGATACAGCAGGTAGTAGGGTTTAGCGACTAGCAGGTAGTGCTATTAAATACAGATAGAAAATAACAAGGACAATTAAACATTTACTGGCAGTTATAAAAATATATCAGTTAACAGTTCTCGCCAGTATTTTAATCTTGAATTCAGTACTGAAGGTATACAGGCGACTGTCTAGATATAGCAGGCTTTAGCGACTAGCAGGTAGCTCTATTAAATACTAATATAAACAGAAAAAAACCCGACTAGACAGGGTTTAGTGACTAGCAGGCAGTTCAATTCAATACATATAGAAACAAAAAGAGCAACTGAACATTTACTGGCAGTTCTAAAATATTTCAGTTAACAGTTATCACCAGTATTCCAACTTAAATTCAACACAGAAGGTGTGCAAGCGACTACCGGCCATTAGATGTTGGGCAAGATAGAGCCGAATGGTAATGCGCATGTTTCAGGCCTAGCAACACTACGAATAACTAAATTAGGTACTGTAAAGGTGCGTGGTTAATGCACATAACACAAAACCAGTCAGTGACTTACATAACAACCCTAGATAGCATGCATAACAAGATTTCTGGGATAGGAATGCATCCACTGGCATAGACATGCATAACAAGATTTCTGGGATAGGAATGCATCCAGTGGCATAGACAGTGTCGCAATATAGAAAACCCAGGGTAATAGTAGGTACACCAGAAATAATTCTTTGCGGCAGAGTAAATAAGTAAGAAAAATACAAGAGCAGGTTACAGCTTGATTGCATACATGAATGCCGCCAATACAATTTAAAACTCCGCTCAAATGTGCAAAAACAGGACTCAATCAGGTCAAAGCATGGTTAACAAACTGTTCAACACAAAACGCTATACACCCTTACAAAACAAAATGCATGTTTAAAATACAAAGACAGGTGATTTACTGATTAAAAACAGATTCCACTACTGTACCCTGACAATGTACGTTGCGTTCTCTTCAAATAGTATGCCTAACTGGTCAGCATAACATTTCACCGCGTTTAGGGACAGAGAGGATTGAAGAAGAAAATGGCGCTGAAGCCCAAGTGTGTATTTTATCAGGAACAGTGCATTATGGAGGGGATGATGACGTAGTCTCACAGGAGCAGAGGTGACTGACATTTATCAGTCCAGCAGGTGGCGTTTCACCGTCCTAAAGGTGAAGCAGTTGTTGAAAGAAAGACAATCAGTGTGAAGATAAGGTACTCCTTACAGGAGATATGTGCAGCTTGGTTAAATGGTTAGACTTTTTATTTCTGCAGAAATCTATGGAGAGGGATAGAATCAGCTGTTAAGCTGGGAGCAAGTCTAGTGAGATGAGTGGCGAGACTGTGGTATGGAAAAGGGAGGCTATGGGACTGAGGTAGTAGATAGTGAACCTGTGTGGGAGAAAGAAGTGAGAGTGTGGGAGAAAGAAGTGAGAGTGGGGACCAAACAGAGAAGATTAAGGAGGTAAGAGTGATTAATCCTGAAGGAGACTAGGGAAATGGGACAAAGCTAACAGCGTGAGTGGTAGGTATAAGGCTAGGTATGAGGATGGGTAGGTTGGATAGGCCACGTACAGGCCTATGAGCGCAGGGGCAGTGTGGTGGGGGGAACACAGGGAGGTGCGGTAGCTGACCAGGGGCAGTAGGTTTAGCAAAAGGATAGGAATTACAGGAGTAGTTGTAGATACAATATAACCTAAGTTATTCAGTCACTGCACTGTTGCTGGAGAGGAACTTCCACCGATGAATCAATACTTTTTAAAAGGGAGTGGGTGGACTTCAAGGCTGGTTGGGGTTAGACAATGAGCCTTTTTCTTTTTTAGGTGCCAGGGACCTGTAAAACAAAGTTAGAGAAAAGATAAGGATATGATAGATAAGCAAAGTAGTAATGACAATAGGGTGACTATAGGATGAGAACAGGAGGGAGTATTGCTTAGAAAAGGAGTAATTGCAGGGACAGATCGAAGGAAAAGGGATAACAGGGTGCTAGAGACCTAAGAAGGTAGCAGGATGCTAGTGACTCTAGAAAGATAAGTGAGGTGAGCAAGTGACATGGAGAAAAAGCAGAACAATGAAAATACATATTATCATTCAGTGAGGACATAAGGAGGGCAGGCTGTTGCAGCAATAACAATTGGACAGTCTTAACTGGCCTGACAGTGATGGTGTTGAAATGGCACTTCCTCTGGTGTGGCAACGCTAACTGAACAGTCTAGATACAGCAGGTAGTAGGGTTTAGCGACTAGCAGGTAGTTCTATTAAATACAGATAGAAACAACAAGGACAATTAAACATTTACTGGCAATTATAAAAATATATCAGTTAACAGTTCTCGCTAGAATTTTAATCCTGAATTCAATACTGAAGGTGTACAGACGACTGTCTAGATATTGCAGGTAACAGGGTTTAGCGACTAGCAGGCAGTTCTATTAAATACATATAGAAACAGAAAGAGCAACTAAGCATTTACTGGCAGTTCTAAAATATTTCATTTAACAGTTATCACCAGTATTCCAACTTAAATTCAATATAGAAGGTATACAAGCGACTACTGACCATTAGATGTTGGGCGAGATAGAGCAGAATGGTAATGCATGTCTTTCAGGCCTAGCAACACTATGAATAGCTAAACTAAGTACTGTAAAGGTGAGTGGTTAGTGCACATAACACAAAACCAGTCAGTGACTTGCATAACAACCCTAGATAGCATACATAGCATGATTTCTGGGATAGGAATGCATCCAGTAGCATAGACACAGTGTCACAATTTAGAAAACCCAAAAGGACAGGAATTACAGGAGTAGTTGTAGATGCAATATAGCATACGTTATTCAATCACTGCACTGTTGCTGGAGAGAAACTTCCACCGATGAATCAATACTCTTTAAAAGGGAGTGGGTGGTCTTCAGGGCTGATTGGGGTTAGACAATGAGCCTTTTTCTTTTTTAGGTGCCAGGGACCTGGTCAGCATAACATTTCACCATGTTTGGGGACAGAGAGAGAGAGGTACAATACTTTTGATATGTTATCTAATTGCAAAATAGTTAAAAATATGATTAGATTAAATGGGTTTTAGAATAAATTTTATATAAAAGTGTATAAGACCTTAGTGAATTAATGCTGGTGTACCTTAGGGTGTCTGAATAGTAGGAATTAAAAGGTAAATTAGTCTAACAGTTCCATTTGTACTTTTCTAATGCCCACACACGTTATAGCCCCATGTCTACAACATTGTGCATCAGCAGTCCTTTACTGTGTGTACGTTTTTTCTCTTGTTTTCCCCTGGTTGTGCTTCCAGTGAGCTACTATGTTTAAGCAAAGGGCTGAGGGTGAGGGCAATTCCCCCTGCCAAAACAACTTTAGGAGGCGTTTTTGCTGTTTATGAAATTTTAGATAAAATGTGATTGGATTAAATGTGCTTCAAAGTTTTAGATTCTGGGATAGGTTGATTTCAACACAAAAAGAAAATTAGCTAGGCTTAAAATAGCCTGCAAGGGCAGCTGGCCTAGTAATTACCTACGAACCTATACATTACAAACACTCACAATCGGAGCAAATATAATGAAAACAAAACACATTTTACCAAAGTACATTAGTAGGTCTTTGCTGCAACAAATAACTTAAATTATATTTAAACACACATCAAAGAGATTTTATGTAAAACTCCTGATATCTACTTCTATCACAAAATAAATTTAAAATCATTAAACTATCATGATAAACTATAGTAAACACTTCACTTCAATCTCGAACAATGACAAATAGTGCACATACACAACTTTAACTAAATAGGGTGTTGACATTCCTGTCTTGATAAGTGTTTTCCTTTAAATACTACTTGATCAAACACCATGGTCCCTGTGATGAGACTATTTCTTAGGTGTACAAAGAGTCTGGTCATAGGAGGTTACTAGGCTATTGGCCCTGAGGCCCTTCTAAGCCTAGCCAAGAGTTTTGCCCATGTTTAGACAAGTCAGCACCCAGAGCCCCTGTCCAGCAGGGACAGAGGTGGAATTCCAGCAGTGTATTTTCTGTTTCCCATCCAATTATCCAGGTTGAGCTTAAAAAGGAATGAGGTACTCTGCTTGACATGGACAAGGGAGTCAAATCCACAGATGAGGGGGTCTCTGGGACACAAATCTGTCCCACCAAAAAGTCCTATTGATATCACAGACCAGGTTGAGGTCATGTGCACAGGTTGCTTGAGTGGAGCTTGACTTATGGATAAGCAGAAGTCCATCAAGGCGGGGTCTGAGATTGCTTTGTATGCCAGACAGAGGTCATCTCTGAGGAGTCTGTATGAAATGGAATAGAGGGACAGGGCTTTTAGCCTATCTGTCTAGGGTAGGTGTTTGACACCCTGGATTCAACTGGTGAGGAACCTCTGTGGTCTCTCCAGCTGCTGCATGTGCTTTGTGAGGTACATGGCGAAGGGGGCATTGTACTCAATAATTGCCCTTATAAGGGAAGAATATAGGGATCTTATGACCTCTTTGTCCCTGGATAAGATACCCTTACATATGAGGTGGGCCATGTAGAAAGCTTTCTTTACAACAGAAGCAACATGGTGGTCAAAAGTCAGGTTGCTATCAACCTGGGTGCCCAAATCCCTCACTACTGATTGTGTACTTAAGACATTGTTATTAATATGATAATATGTGGGGCCGTTACTCTCCCCAAAGGGGTTGATGATGCATTTTTTGGCCTTCAGCTTGAGGCCATGTTTTTGGCACCAGTCATTTGTTTGTGTAAGATCCTCTTGGAGGATATCCACATCACTTGGGGAATTGATGACTACACTCAAATAGCAGTTATCTGTAAACCTGGTCAGCTGTATCCCACTGGTTTTGGCCTACACCTCAGAGAAGTATATCCTGAATAACAGAGGCCACAAGACCAATCGCTGGGGTATGCCACTCATTATGGGTCAACTGCTTGAGGTGGCTTCCCCTATTTTAATTAGGCAGGTTCTATCAGTGAGCCAGTTTGCTACCCATTTGGTAACACATGGATTGATGCCTAGATGAGAGAGTTTATTTACTATGCCCAACTGGAGAACTGTGTCGAAGGCGTTGGCAAAGTCAAAGTAGGTGGTGTGCACCGTCTTTCCCTCATCCATGCCTTTGGTGACTGTCTCAAAGAAGTCAACCAGATTTAACAGACATGAGCTCCCCTTGACAAAGCCATTTTGTGGGGTCAAGTGTTTGCAGGTTGCCAATGTACCTGTTAATGAGGTCCATGATAATCCATTCCATGGACTTGCAGGTCAGGCTAGTTAGGCTGATGAGTCTATAATTTCCTGGATCGGTGGATGCTCCACCTTTGTGTAAAGGGATGACACTGGCTGAATTCCACTCTGCTGGAACAAAGTTGGTACTCAGGCTTTGGTTGAATAGGGTGCCTAATGGTGCTGCAAGTTCATGCCTGAGTTCATGTAGGATGCAGCCTGGGATGTTATCGGGGAAGCTGTATTTTTTGCCTTTGAGAGGCCAGTGATGACCTGTTCCCTAGAGATAAGGGGTGAGGGGGTACTGGAGATGTCCTGATTTACTTATGGGGGACAGAGGGGATAAGTTTTCACAGACTCTGTCAGCCAGTAGATTGGCTATATCTACAGCATTTGTGTATGTGGTGTCCTTGACCACCAGTTCTGAACAGATCTGGGTGCTTCCTTTGAGATTGAGGACATATGTGAAGAAGGTCTTATGATTGTCTCTAGTAGATGTTGCCAATTTGGACTCTAAGTTGGCTTTAGAAGATTTCACTAGTGCTCTTATTTGCTTGTTCAGGCTAAGGAGAGATTGCTTGCAATTGGGCACCTGTTCCTTCTTGGTCCTGGACAGCAATGTTTTCCTTTTGTTATATAGTTTATTTATTGCAGATGTCCACCAGACAGGTTTACTGTTTCTTGTGGAGGATGATTTTTTCCTGTCAGGTCTTCCTGATTCCATGTGTCTATATAAATGCTCGTATAGTACTTCGGTGTAGATATGGAGATTTGTGCCAGTTCTTACAGTGGGGGAGGAGGCTGTGAAGCTGTTTATACCATCCCTCAGGAGGTTGTAATCAGCTTTGGAGAAGTTTTTTGGTAGAGACAATGAAAAGAGTGGAAAAGAGTGAAGGTAAAAGGGGGTCAGACTAATAAACAACCCTGAAGACAGACTAACACTGTAAGATAGGATACTACCAAATCCACCCATCTGCTACTTCCTGTGAGTGTACTACAAGGGTCAGTGCCTGGACCTTTTGCAACTTCCATCTTTCAGCATGATATGTTGATTGTGCTAAGAGGTTGAGAGTTATGATCTCTACTCAGCTATTTGTCAGTATTGTGTGTGTGTGTGTGTGTATATACTTGTACATTTGAAGAGTTGATATGAAATGGGGTGGAGGTTTAAACGTGATAAACTGGAAAATAAGGAAGTTTTTGATAATTTAACCATGTCAAATAATACCACTGTTATATACCTGTTCTGGCTAGGACATTTTCACTAGGAAAGCTTATTTATGCCTCAGCAGAGATAGAAATCCACATATATAACAGTAAGAGGAAAGTGTATTTATTAATTTGCAGTGGACAGAATGGAAATGTGTAACAGCAGCAAAGTGTGTGACCCAACTATAGACTACTGTAAGTTTACATAAGCTGGTCATTAGAACAGTAGTTAGTACACTGGAAATGTGCATTAAACTGTTACATCTAGTCAGTAATTAAAAAAAAATATACCTTGTATTAGTTTTTGAAGAGATAAACTTTATAAGGAGGTTAATCCAAAGTTCATTGTCCAAAATGATCTTGAAAAGTTTAGCAGATTTTGCCACGCGAACAGAGGTATGTTCTATGGAGTTAATGAGCACATCTAGGGAAGCTGGCAGCAAGGCTGGTGCAGATATACAATACATACATTTTATTTTACGATGTAGATGAAGGCTTGAGATTAATGATCAAGCTTGATGAGAGAGAAAGCCATTGTGAAGTACTGAGTGTATAACAGACATTGAAGAATTTAAATCTGGCAGTGTTGATCCATCTGCATACTTGCAGTTTGACACCACGGTGTTTCAACAGGTCAGCCAGCAAGACTGAAGACAGAAAAGGACCAAGCGCAGACCCTTGCTGAAAATAAACAGGAAGTTGCAGATTGGTGGCTATGGAAGCATCCTATCTTGCACTGTTAGACTGTTTTCTGGGTAGCTACTGGCCATTAGATGGTCTTAGACCAGTACAGTCACTCTGGTTAGAAGGACTTGATGGACAGGAAGTCTTTAAATACATTCCACAAGTCATGAAGCAAACTATGGATAGCAGTGGCACAATTAAATATAACAATATAAGCATTGTTTTACGCCAAGAGGGGCTGTTTCATTTCCATGACCAGAATGAAATCCACACTGAAAGATGGGTATAAGCTGTGAGCATTATAATAATGATAATGCTGAGAGTATTCATTGTTCTCCAAAAACTTTGAAGTTAGACAAAGGATAGAAGGTGGCCAGTAGTAACTGAGTTCATCAAAAAGACTACCATTATGTAAACAGAGAATTATTTCTAACTTCCAGAGTTTAGAAACATGATGTTCAACTATATATTGATTTATTAAAACAGGGGTAGGAGGGGGGGGGGGAATCTAGCAATTGTCTTCTGAACTTGGGCTGTAGGAAACCAACAAGCAGTGAGTGGTGATCATACCTCTCAAACTCTTAGTCCAGTGATTTTGGATAAAGACACAATTAAGAGGGGGGGAAAGGGGAGGCTGCAGTGGCCATGATGGTGCAGCAGTTAGCATTGTTGCCTCACAGCAAGAGGCTGTCCAGTTTGATTCTCGGCTAGGGTGCTTCTGTGTGGAGTCTGCATGTCCTCCCTGTAGTCACATTGGTTTCCTCCGGGTGCTCCAGTTTCCTTCCACACTCCAAAGACACACAGCAGGTAGATTTGGCAGTCTAAATTGGCTGTAGCTGCAAGTGAGTGGTAAGGATGAACTACCATGGCAGAGCTAGCCACCCGGCAGTGTAAACCTTGGCTTGAGAGGATTATCAGTGTTGGTGACACCCCGACCCCTTGTGCAAAATGGGAAAAGGGGGTTGAGGATAGATGGATAGATGAAAGACCCACAATCAGGGACAGATTTTAATGATTGCTCTTATGAATGTCAAGAGTTTGTGCATTAGCATGCATTTTCTGAAAAATATAAAGACTGAAATGTCTGTCATTACTTTGTGACTTTAAATCTTAGAGCAAAATATGATGCAGAAATCTGGCCATTATGCAAAATTCTCGATAGTTGAGAGGTATGGTGGAGATTAAGCTTCTGCAAACATTTTTTCTGAAGAAGTTATAGTGCATTCTACACAGTGGTGGGGTTACAGGTTGCAGTGAGAAGCTGACAGCTGTGGCTGAAGAGGTGGATGTGCATTTTGATATTATACTCGCAAAATGGGCAGATTCTGGAGGGGAAAGGGTTAGGACTGTTTTTAATGTACAAGGGCATAAAAAGTGCTGTATTGTAGATCAGAATTGTTTTTGATTGTTTCTCTTATTTCTTTGGTAGACTGTTAATCTTCGTAAGACTGTTAAGCATAATCTCTTGCTGTTTAGTATCCCGGTCTTGGTGTGATTCATGGCTTCTCTAAAGGGGCTAAAAGAAGCAGTTGTTTTTAATTTTGTGATGCTGATGCTCAGTCTTTCTCTCTTGGGCTTCTGTCCTTAAATTATGTTGTGATTCATTCCTAACATTTGGATTTGATTGGACATTTTCTTGTGGTGGTGGTGCTTAAGTTGTTGAGGACTCAGGGAAAGAGTTGAAATATTCAAGACAAAGGGTAAACAGGGTAATCCAATAATGAGACCACATAAAAGTTTGATGCTAGAAGATCAGAAGTCTGTGGGTTCTATTCCCACACAAGCTATTGGATTAATTTTCCAGTACTGACATTGCAGTGCAGCATAAGGAAGATGCTATGCTCCTGAGTATGTCGTCCTTTGACTAAGACATTAAACAAGGTCCCGTCTGCCTGAGCTGATGATGGCTTACGTGGATGTAAAAGATCCCATGGCACTTACTGGATAAAAAGTAAAGGAAGTTTCCCAGTGCCCTGGCCAAATTTCTCAGTCAGTATGAATACCACTTCATGTCTCACATGAAAAGGGCACACTGGCCTAATAGGACTAACCTGGCCAACAAAGTGAATGAATGAATGAATTAATTAATTAATGCATTTGCATTGAATCTCATATGATTTCTGTAAAGATTAGTGAGCCTGAAAATAAATGTAGATAAGTACTCAGCGATGGTGTCTGACATGCCGATAGCTTCTCCACTATTGTCAGACACAGATACAAGTGTATTCGGTCTACCAGGGATTTTCTATTTTTGTTAGGTGACATAATTAGTTAAACCATTTCAAGAAACTGTGTGGTGGGATGATGACAAAATGGTTCTGAGGAGATTGATTTTTAATGTTACATATAACTGAATTTTCAAGAACATCAGTTAAGGAGCCTGGTAGAATATATTAACAAGCTAGGCCAAGTTTCTCTCTCTTTTTCTGTCTCAATATTTATACGTACAAAGTAATAGTATTACTTTAAGTGCATATCCATAATGTTATTCTGCATTTGTTGTCGCATGGTTCTTCCTTTAGTAGCAATTGCTGCCATGATAGCAGGGCTAGCCTTTGGTCAGCTGATGCCCTAGGCAAAATGTCTTCACTGTGCCACCACCAGGTGCCTCCATCCTTGTCTACCTACACCATTCAGATTACTTTTCTTTCTTCATTTTTCCTTACAGTTTCTCTTAGTCTTCAGTTTTTCCTCTCTTTATTCAACACATGTTAAAGAAATCATTTCCTTATTTCAAAAAAATAAATACTGGAATAGTGCCGCTGCCAGAGTGGTGCCCTAGGTGGCCTATGCCTAAGGCTGGCTATGCATGATAGTAAACTATAGGTGCAGCTATAGCAGCTCCTAGGTTTGTTCATTATACCACCGTGTGTAGTAGGCATTTATAATCCTAAAAGCACGTATGTATCAGATGTCATCAAATATGGGATCTAATGGCACATGTGAATTCAGCTTTGCCAAGTACTTCAGCCAAATGCGCATTCAGTTAATCCAAACTACAACTGAGAAGAAATGGCACAACCAACAAAAAAAAGTCTATCAGTAGACCACTGGTTCAAATCTGAATGGTTAAGTGAGTAAACTATTTAACACGTGCAAAAATTATGAAATGAAAAACTGATATAATGACTAAAACAACTGAAAACAGCTACAAATTCATAAATACGCCAAACTATTGCAACAAGCAATAACCTTTACAAGAAAAAAATCAAACTGATGGAATATTGGACTACATATAATGACAGAATGCACACAGAAGAATATTAGAACATCGAAAGTTTTAATGGTTCGAATCACTAAAGGTCGAAGTTTAATGATCGAACCATTAACATTTTGAATGTCCATAAAAAATAAATTAAATATACCAACTCCGAGACTGTGCTACATTGAAGTAAATGGAAATCTCCCCTTATGGAGATTTCTGTTTATCCGTTTGACATTCTGCACTTTCACTATTGTCTTGTTGACAGTGTCGGATTCAACATTGTCGGCTTTTGAGAATATAATTGGTAACCAAGTAAATTATATTACCAAGTTCACATTTACAAACATTATATATATATATATATATATATATATATATATATATATATATATATATATATATATATATATATGTGTGTGTGTATGTGGTTCCACTTCATATCATCGAATTATCATTTAATCGAATTTCAAATCAGAGACCAAATAGTTGAAAACTCATTTCATCGAATCTCAAATCAATGAAAACTATAAAGCAACTACAAAAACACCCCAGACACTGTTTACTATGTTAATTAAATATACCAACTCCAAGGTCGCACTACAGTGGGGTTAAAAAATTACCTTTTTCCCCCACTGTAGTGCGACCTTGGAGTTGGTATATTTATTTAGGGGGGATGTGGGGGGCGGAGCCCCCACATGGGGAGTGCAGGGGGGGTTGCCCCCCTGCATAAATGTAGTAAAAACTTTGTGGAATGTTATTTGTAGTTGCTTCATACTTTTCAATGATTTGAGATTTGATGATAAGAGTTTTTGATGAAATGAGTTTTCAACGATTTGGTCTCGATGATTTAAAATTCAATGAAATGATAATTCGATGATATGAAGTGGAGCCGTATATAAATTATTCAGTTCCTAACCTTCTCTTAACCTCATTCCTTCTGTAAAATATTTTTATGCACGTATTGCTACCACAATTTACATTTTTTTTCCATTTTTTCTAGGGACGTAAGCCATTAGCCTAGTAATCTCCTAAGAGCCTTTTCAGGCTTAGCTAGTATAACCTGATTTTACCCAATATATGGCCCCTACGGGCAAGAGGATGGCATGTATTTGTGCCTATACCTTGAGTATCTTACAGACTAACCCTGTCCATAAGGGGCATACAGGTGTGAACATTGATTAAAATTGCATTTGAAGAGGGCTGGGGCAGGGCTCTGCTTAACATGAATAGGAAGCCTGTTCCAAAGAAGGGGCAATCTCTGAGATACATATCTGTCTCTCCAACATGTTTTGTTATAGTCGCTAACCATGTTTAGATCCGTAGCTTGGGTAACCCTCGTGCTGTTTGACTTATGGATGTGTAGCAGCTCCATTAAGGCAGGAATCGTAAGTGCCTTGTTGGTCAGGCATAGGTCACCCCTTAATGGTTGGTAGGGGACAGAGTAAAGGGATAGGGCTTTTAGTCTGTCTGCACAGGACATGTTTACACCCTGTATTTTCTTTGTGAGGTTCTGGCACCAATCATTTGTCTGATCTAGATCCTCCTGAAGGATATCTATATCACTGGGGGAATCGGTGACTGTCCCCAGCTTGCAGCCACTGGCAAACTTTGTCATCCAGAAACCTTCCACTTGACTTCAGAGAAGTATATACTGAACAGTAATGGTTCCAGCTGTAAGCCCTGTGGCACGCCACTAGTAACTGGTGTCTTGCTGAATTCACCTACTTTAACTGCATGTCTTTTCCATGAGACAACTGGCTATCCATCTGGTGATGTAGGGACTTCTGCCTAATTTTTTGAGTTTATTAATAATACCTGAGTGGGGAATTGTGTCAAATGCTTTGGCCAGGTTGAGGTAGGTGGTGTATGTACTGTTTTATCCTCAAACATGGCCTTAATAACTTTGTCAAAGAAATCCACCAGAATCATTAGGCATGCCCTGCCCTTGACAAAGCTGAATTGAGTCAGGCCAAGTGTCATGAGGTTTCCTATGTCATTATTTATCTGGTCCATGATTATTCTTTCCATAGCCTTGCATGTAAGGCTAGTCAAATCTAGGGGTCTGTAATTTCCCGGGTCAGTAGATGGTCTCTCTAAGCAGAAAGAGATGGCTTTTGCTGTCCTCTACTCTATCAGGACAAAGCCAGTCCAGAGGCTGTGGCTGAATAAGGATCCTAATGGACCTCATAAGTCCTGATTTAATCTCTTTAAGAGGCAACCTGGTATATTGTCAGGCCCCTTTAAAGCCGTGCTTTTAACTTTAGAGAGTGCAGTCACAATCTGTTCTTTGTTAATAATTGGCTATTTCTTTAGAAAGAACTGGGGGTGATGGGGAGGTGAAATTTGAGCTGAATTTGTTGGCTAGCAGATTTTCTGGATCTTCTGGTTGAGTATAGGTGATGCCATCTACAACTATTTTTTCACCTTATTGAGTGTTGCCATTAAGTTTGTGGACATAAATGAAACATGCCTTATGGTTATCCTTAGCTTTGGAGGCTATTTTTGCCTCAAAATCTGCTTTCAGAGACTTGACTCAGGGTTTTCCTTTTTTTTATGTGTGTGTATAACCTATTAATACCAGGAGTCCACCAGGGTGGCTTGCTTTTGTGGTTTGACGTGAGTCTATTTTGGTCTGGTACTGCAGTTTCTATGTAGTTGCTTGGGCTTCTATGTATGTCTCTGGCTTTCTGAATCTGGTGTAGCTTCTAAAGTAGAGATGCTGTCACTTACTAGGGGGTACTTTACCTTAGAAAACTTCTTAAAGTTTTTGGGATTAGGTGGGGGGACTAGTTTCACCTTTATTTTACCTTTATTTTAAGCAAGGCCACTTTCTGAACTTACCAGTGAAGGCATCACACTGAGGGGTATGCATTGCTCTCCCATACTTGTGAGTACTAGATCTAGGATATTTTCTCCCCTAGTAGGAGTGCAGACTAGCCACTGATGAAATGAATATAAAATGTGCTGCAGTGTACTAGATGTTAATGTGCTGCAAGTCAAGAACAGCTGTACTGTAGTAGAGTTCAATGCACAATCAGTCAAAGCTTCAATTTGTTCACGTATGTAGCAAGTGATTCACATTCAGGAAGACATCAGTTTACACGTTTGTGAAGTAGATGACCGGCCGTACAGCTCATCTTCTGGCTGTGAAAATCATGGGCAGAGAATCATAATCATGGACATCTAATTAGGGAAAATATGCGTATTTGTCAGCATAGAGCACCCGTCATTCCTCCAACACATGGACATACTGCCATGTGCACTGCATGCGTATGCTTTTTAAAAATAATAGAAATAGAGACAGAAATGATAATTAAAAAACAGATTTATAATGGCTTATAAATATTTTGTTTCTTTGTTTTCAGAATTTCTGATTTATAATAAACTCATAAACAAAGACATTGGGAGCCTCCAGACACTGGACCCTACTCAATTCGGCTTTGTTAAAGGCAGATCATGCCTCTTAAACCTAGTTGACTTCTTTGAAACAGTTACCAAAGCCATAGATGAGGGCAAGGTAGTCCGCACAGCCTACCTGGACCTCGCAAAAGCCTTCAACACAATACCCCACTCGGGCATCATAAATAAGCTTACCAGCTTAAATATCAACCCCTATATCACAAGATGGGTTGCAAACTGGCTCAGATAGAACCCACATGGTCAGAATCACAGGTGCCATGTCCGAATCCAAACCAGTTACAAGTGGCATTCCACAGGGCTCAGTTCTGGACCTCTCTTGTTTGGTATATACTTCTCTGAGGTTCAGACTAACACGGGGGGATTATGGCTGACAAAGTTTGCAGATGACTGCAAACTGGGGGCCATAATCGAATCTCCAGCTGACACAAGCATCCTCCAAAAGGGTCTCACAGAGACGGATGCTTGGTGCCAGAGCCATGGCCTCAAGCTAAATGCTAAAAAGTGCATAGTAATCCCCTTTGGGAAAAACAAGGTGCCCACAAATTACCACATAGGTGGTAATCCATTAAGTACAGAAGAAGTAATTAGAGATTTGGGGACCAACGTAGATAGTAATCTCTCCTTTGATAATTACGTTGCCAAAGTGGTTAGAAAGACCTTCTATATAGCCCACCTTATCACAAAAGGGTTCACATCTAGATCAAGAGAGGTCATTGTGCCCCTCTACTTATCACTCATCAGGCCCATAATTGAATATAATGCCCCTTTTGGGATGTACCTTACCCGACACCTGCAGCAAATGGAGAGACCCCAAAAGTACCTCACCAAGAGGATCATGGGCTACAAACAGATGTCCTATGCAACTCAACTAAAGAAACTCCAGCTCTACTCAGTTGCTTACCGCCTACTCAGAGGCGATCTATGCCTGACGTACAAAACCATGTCAAACCCGGAGTCAATGGACATGCTCCACCTCAAAAAATCCAAGTCCCTTAGAGCTACACGCTCCAGGGACCTAAACCTCAGCACAAAAATAAATAGGACATGCTGGAGGGACAGATTCATTTTCCAGAGGCTCCCCTCACTCTGGAATAGAATCCCAATTCATGTTAGACATAGCCCCTCGCTGACCCTCTTCAAGCGAAATCTGGACGTGTGGATGGGAAATCGCAAATTCACCCCTGGGATCTCTTCTGTGTCCCTGCTAGACAGAGGCACAGTAAACTAATCTTAAAAGGGTACCTTCTGTGACCTACTTTACAGAGGCCAGTAGGCTAATCTAATAGGGAAGCGGAAGCCAAATACACTCTGGCTAGGCTTATAAATGCCCTAGCGCAAATAGCCTAGTATCTACCTATGAACCTATGAACCTATAAATGGTTTATTTGCTTAAGCTTGCACTTTCTGGAGTTGTGGGAACTACAGCTATCATCTGTAGAAAGGGGGCTACTTTCTGGAGGTGACATGCAGTTCCAGAACTCCCTATACATATGCTCACAAGCACACACACACACCCATCATTACACATTACTTCTGTGTTAGCAGACCTCTGTCATTCATAATAAAAATTGCAGCGGGGGTTCATAGTTTAATTTTAGTTAAATACATTTTTCTTTTCTTTAACTTTTTAAGCTATTTTATATATTTCTACAACAGCTTATCAGTGACTTGGGTCTTTCTCAACAAATGAAAAGGTACCCAGAACAAAGGCTGACCAAGGTAGTCAGCATATATAATGTAATGTAGTCATAATGTATACATAATGTACTCAGCAGGTAGTTCCCATAACAATTACACTACTAACAAAATGGCTTCACTTCATCCCCTACCACTAGCATGCTGTGACATACATACATACTTTGCTGATTAAAACTATAAAAAAGTAAAGATGCAAATGTAACCGTGTAATCCAACACAAATTAATTTTACAGGTCAACATCTGCTTCAGCATGTACATGCTTCAAACTGTAAATGTACAATTGTGTCTGTGCCAAAGACAAAAATTATTTCTAATATTTAAATCTTATCAGAATGCAGAATAATGATCAGGGATAGAGCTTTATACTATAAATATAAAAGCTCTGTTTGATGCTAATGCTCTATTGAAAACAATCTGACAAGATTTAAAATGAGTCAGCTTGACTCAACCAGATTAGACATACTGTATGCCTGCAAAGTTTTGTACCCTCTTTCATCACTGCAAACAGCTTCATAGCTCATTCACAGTATTAAGTATATATACCACGGTCTTGCAGTTTAACAGCTTGCTAAAAAAACCTTAGCACCTGCGCCTCACAATATCTAGGTACGTAATGAATGGGCTCATTATGAAGCAACTATCACTGAGATAAGTCTGGTCTGTGTTAGCGACAGAACAAACCAAGCAGACGAAATTGAGTAATACAAATGCGCACTGACCTGCAAGGCATGTTTTAAAGATGAAAACTGAATCAGAAATTGCCTGCAGGGTATTTAACTTCTTGTGTCAAAGATATAAGCTTCTACTGCATAGGCAATGAGCAGTCCTCTGCATGTGGCTTTGCTATTTTGTCAGTATTTCAGGCAGTCAGACACAGACACTCATCAGGAACAAGAACAACAGCTGTCTTGTCCAGTAAGAACCTACTAACATTAAAGTACTGTTATAACATTTACTAATAATACAGTTGTAATTGTGAAAGAAAAAAACAGCCAAAAAATCCTAATTTTAGAGCTATGATTGATGGTCACAAAATAACACCAGAAGGATACTGGTTGATTGGATGTTTAATCAGTGAATAGTGGTGCAGCACAGATAAACATGATATTGGGACAAACACTGTGCAGTTCAGGAAAGTGGGGGTGCCTTTATTTTTACAGCGTAAAGTGGGATGTCCAGCGTAAATTGGGACATCAGACATTTTAGAGGTTTGCAATTCCCACATTAGTGCTGTATAGTACATATGCCAATGAAGCAGAATTTCATGTGTACAGGCTTTAAAATGCCTAATGTAAATGTACATATAAAGTTGTAGAATATTTCATTTGAGTTTTTTGCACAGTATGCTAACTTATTTAAAAGTAGTTGACAATATTTGCCAGAAATTGTTCAGTATACTGAACTAGACAGTGAAATGCAAATTGTGAAGGATATGGTAGTGTCATGGTGACCAGATGAAAAGTAAAAGGTTCCACTAACTATCCGGATGTATTGCGATGCCATGATGAAATTCATGATCCAGGAGGTCTGTTTGTAAATCCTGCAAAGCAATAGTACCTAATAAGTTATGTAACAAGATAGCAGAAAACGTATGTAAGCCACATCTGGATATAATGAAAACACGAGACAAAATGTTTTGCCCTGGTATGTCTTGTTTGATAGAAATGATGGTGTGAAACTCAGATTTTCACTGTTTAATAAAAATGTATGCCAAAGAACACATGATTCCACATGAAGTACCACACAGATCGTGGAGTAATGCAGCTGTAAATTTATTCCATTTCAAAGACTGGCATTTCTCATTTCTGTTGATTATTACTCAGTGTATCCTGAGGATGTAAACTAAGTGATGCATTGCGATAAGAAACGGTGACTGAATCCTAACAAATTTTTTCTTCACATCATTGGATTCCAGGCATCCTTTTTCATGTTAATGGTCCAAAATATGTATGTCAGGAATATTATGTTTTCAGAAGCATGGGAGTTCAGGCATAGAACACCCACTCTGGCATTTCCGCAATCAAATGGGCAAATAGAGTTATTCAGAATGATAAAAACATTATGACCAATGTACTGTAAGCTTGAAGCAGGATTGTTACTTGTCCTTGAATACAGAGGCGCTGCACTACAAAATGCTGGATTGTCACCTTCTCAGTTGATTGAGGGTAAAATTGCTACTTTCATTATTGTTGCCATTATTGCACATACCGAATATTAAATAGGCTCGGCAAAGTGCTCAAATAAAGCAGAAGTGCAACTATGACAGGAGACGGAGACCACTGTGTACACTGCAGTGGGAAGTTGTGAGAGTGAAAAATGGAAACGCCACAAATGTTAAGACTAACAAGCTGATGTGTCTGTTAAAGAAGCTGCTAACCCCAAATCAAAGGGTAGTTGCCAAGATGTAGTTGGTTACAACATAATACTCAGCTCAGAGATATGAACTATATATGAGATTACCTGACACAGAGAGTCTATAATAGGAATCAACAGTGGTACCTGTCCGACAGATGGAGCATGCACTATAGAGTTAAATGAATGTAAGATTAAATTAGAATATTTTTGGCCACTTAAAGTGGAAAATGGATACGAGTTGCATACTTCTAGGTCTGTTTTAGACTGTGTGTTTGTATACCAAATGTCTGACTTTCAAACTGTTTTGAACATGACATTATTCCAGCCTGTGATCCTCCCCATATTTCCAGTTTTCCATATAGCTTCATAAGTGTATACTAAGCTAACAATCACTGGGGCCTTTATAAGCCTAGGCAAGCATTCCAAATGTACCCCATGAGTTTGTGCCTTATAGGTTATTTTAAGGGGTATATGTAAGCTAGGGCAAAATTTATAGGCTGACTGTATCCATTAGAGACATAGGTGCTGCACCCAGAGTGTATTTCCAATTTCCCATCCACTGGTCCAGGTTTCTCTTGAAAAAGGCAAAGGAAGAGTTCTGTTTCACATAGATAGGGAGCCTGTTCCAGGGACGCAGAATTCGTCTTTCTCTTCATTGTCTCCAATTTATGTCACAAGCAAAGTTAAAGGTCCATCAAAGTGGGATCCAGGAGTACAGATGGGGAGGGCTTTGAGGTAATCTGGTCAGGTACATACTAAAGGAGCATTGCATTCAATGATGGGCCTGATGTGAGCTGATTACAGAGGAATGATGAATCCTTGGACCTAGATACCCTGCACTTGCTCATAAGTTGAGCAGCATAGACTGATTTCCTTAAACCTTAGACATATGTTGGTTGAAAGCCAGGCTACTGTCTACATACATACCAAAATCCCTGACTACTGCTCTACTCGAAGGGGTATGTTATTGATGAAGTTATTTCCTATGGTGGCAGACTTTACAAAGGGTACTGTTATAAATTTTTTGGCAATTAGTTTTAAGCGACGGTGCTGGCACCAGACATTTGTCTGTGTTGGTCCTTTCTGTAGGATGTTAGTGTCTTGGGGGGATTCTGTGACTGCTCCTACTTTGCAATCATCTGTCACTTGGTCAGGCAGTGGCCTTTGATATTGGCTTTGACATCTGAGAAGTAGATGCCAATAAAGAGTAGACCCAGCACATTGCCCTGAGGGACCTCATTAGTGACCAGCCTCTTTGAGTAAGTGGTCTCCCCTATCGTAACTCATTCATTGTCTTGGTGACCTTCTCAGAGAAGTCCATCAGGTTCAGTAGGCATGATCTGCCCTTGATGAAACCAAACTGGGTTGGACCCCATGTATGATGGCTTTCTAGGTCCTTATTAATCATGTCCACAATATTTTTTTCCACAGCTTTGCATATGGGACTAATCAGTAGTTCATGGGGTTTGTTGATGGTCCACCTTTGTGTGGAGGGATTACCATTGTAGTTCATGTGACACAAAAATGGTTTTTAGGTTGTGGTTAAACCAGTGGTCCTGATAGGTCATGTTTCAGGCTATTTTGGTGGCATCCTGGGATATTCTTGGTACCCCTCATTGTTTTTGGCATTATAGAGTGCATCTGGGACCTGTTGCTTAGTGATAGCTGGGGGAGGAGTTTATTTGGTATTTCCTGTGGGGGTGTAAAACTGGTTCTGAGTTTGTTGGCCAGCAGATTTGCTATGTCTTTCAGTTATGTGTAGGTGGCCAAATTTACAATCAGTTTTGCACACTGCTGTGTTCTGCCTTTGAGGTTTTAGACATGGCTAAAGAAAGCCTTGTGGTTGTTGTTTGTCTGGGAAGCTACATTTACCTCAAATGTAGCTTTACTAAACTTAAATCATCGTCTAAGTTGTTTCTTGAGATTGATGAGAATGTTTTTATCATGCTGGATGTAGCACTACCTCACCTTGGCTATGATTTTTTTCTTTAGTTGTACAACCTGTTTGAATTTCAGCAGGATGATTTATTTTTTTTTAGTTAGTCCAGGGCTTATTTCTCATGGGCGCAGCTGTCTTTCTGTATTTAATATAATTGTACAGGGTTTATATGAACCATTCCACACAGGCTGCTGTGTTCTCAGGGCTTGAAGGAGGCTTGAAATGTTACCTGATTAGCAGTTAGTAGTAGGAAGTTTGCTTTAGAGTAGTTCCTAAATGTTATGAGGTTAGATGGCAGTCCCTGAAATTATTTTTATTACAAGGGAGACAGGTTTGCAGCCTGACCTTACCAGAGAGGACATTACACTAAACTGGGGGGGAAGTGCATTCTCCCATGTTACAAAGTCCAGGAATCTATGGGGCCTGTAGGTTTGGAGTCATGTAAGTATCCCTATTTATAGTGGGGTAGTTAGTCACCAATGAATATGGTATTTGGTTGAATGCTGAAGACTTCCAGTAAGTCCAAGTATGTGTCATGGGTTTCTTGGGTCATACAGGGTGACCTGTAGCTTGCATGGCTATGATATGGGACTTTGCTTATGGAAATCTGGACATGGAGGAGCTCAAGTGCTTCATCCGGTTTGATTAGTCTTGAGGTGAGTTTGTTCTGGATTGAGGCACCTCCACCATTCAGCCCTACCTGTACAGTAGCTGGCCTGAATGCATGGAAGACCTTGTAGCCCTCAACCGTCAGGATGCTCTTTGCGGCTTTGAACCATGTCTCAGTTAACTGCACAGATGTCTATTAATCCAGGGTGAGGAGAGCCTGAAGGGAGTGGAGTTTCATGTTTAGGCTCCTGATATTGAGCAGTGACAGTTTTAGTTTCCCTTCGGATTGTTTTGCATTGTAGGAAGGTTTGTCTGTTTGGCATTGCCTAAAAAAGGTACTATGGGTGGGCAGTGTTTTAGTCAGTATTCAAAAGCATGGAGGGGATGGGTCTATATCACTTTGTCAAATAGTCTATTCATCAAATCACTATTAATCAAAGTCACTTAAGTGAAAACTCATTTTAGCAAACTATTGTTTCAGCAAATTTTTTCTACAGGAGCTAAGTAGTTGGCCATCACTGGGAATTTGCCCTTTTCCCCACTGTAGTGCAGTCTTGGAGTTGTTATATTTAGATGGGGAGTGTAGGACGTGCAGCCCCCCACATTGAGGGGTGTGGGGGCAAACCCCCCCCACTTTGCTGAGTTTTAAAATGTGTAGTGTTTGTTACAGTTGGTAGCTGGCCCACTAGTTTCATTCCCTTGGAGGATATTTGCTGTTTGTTACAGTTGGTAGCTGGCCCACTAGTTTCATTCCCTTGGAGGATATTTGCTGGAACGATCATTTGCTGAAATGAGCTTTTGCTTAAATGAGTTTGATTAATAGTGACTCAGTGAATAGATCATTTGACAAAGTGATATAGACCCGGAGGGAACAGGTACAGACCATCCTTGACAAAAGAATGTGGTCTGTTGATCATATCCTCTCATGCTGACAAATATTGTACCCCCTTGCAATGACAACAGAAACAAAGCAAATCACTGAAGTCAATCTTTTGTTCATATTGTGGCATCATCCTTGGTGAATATAGAATGCTATTCATTGCTAGGCAAATACCAGCATTCTTTTGGTTTTCCCCATGTGAAAACTATCACATCCTGAACATACAGCCAAATATACCAATCTTGATGTAGCATACATTCCTCCTTTAAATATAACCTTAGAATTTAACCTGTTTTTAAAAATAATGAATTTCGTCTCTAGAATATATGAACACTGGTTACAGGAACATTTTAATGTTGATTCCTGGTTTCCTGTTCCATTAGTTTGATCTGCAGGTCTTTCCAGGATCTTTTTAAAATTAACCATGGTCTTCTTAACAAAAAGAGGTTCATCTCCTAAAATTTTATCTAAACCTTCAGAGTCCTTTAAAAACAATTGCTCTTAATTATATTTTTAATGTCGCTAGAACTACCAGTGTATGCCACCACACATGCCCTCATCAAAGTACTATCATTGTTTGCCTTACCTTCCTGCTTCCTTAGGCATCCTTGGCCCACAAGTGGTTTGTGTTTAATAACCCAGTGGCTCTGAACTTCACTAAGAATATCCCTCATCATAATCCTTCTTTTGTAGATGTCATCCTAGCTGCCCTAATGCCCTGACCTTTTCTTTTTTTTTTTAAACAAGAAACAGCTTTATTAAACCATCACTTACAACATAGGCAATCATACATTTATATAAATGAAAACAATCCTAGTTGCGGGCATTTTACATCACAAACCATACTGACACACACCAGATGCAAACATTATACATCACAAATAATCTACCCAATCATTTTCAGTCCAACATTACATAGCTCATTTAAGTCCTGCCTTCCTTTAAACCTCATTCCTCCCCTGTATGCATTCTTCCCACAATTCCCTTTTCTTTCTTATGTAGTTTTCTCCTACCCTTTCCTAAAGATCTCAGTTCCAGTTGTTTTACCTCTGTTACTATATTCACTACTACTAGCTTGTTTAGATTTTGATCTCTGACAGTGCATCCTGCAGAGAATCCGTAAAGTCTGCCAACTCACCACACTCCCACAAAATATGTTCCCAATTATCTTTCTTCCCCATCACACCGCCAACAGTTACTGTCTACCTGAATAAAAATACTCTGTGGGCTAATTGGGATATAATCAGATCTATGTAAACATTTTATCAAATTCCTCTTAAAGGAATAAGGGTGAAGGCTAGTAAACTGCAAGTATTAGTTGCTAAAAGTGGGCTTCCTGTAAATTTTAGATTTAAAGCCAATGTCTGTAAGACTTTTATTCACATTCAAATAATTTATCTTTTCCTTATCAAAGCTAAAAGTAAATTTTAAAAAGCCAATAGAACTGTGCAAAAAAAAAAAAGTAAAATCATTAGTTTTATCATCTGGTCCATTCCATACAATAAATATATCATCCAAAAATCTAAGATATATTTTAATATATTTATAAAATTCATAAGTAAAAACCTTGTTTTCTCCCAAGCCAAAGGAATCACATTGGCATATATGGGAGCATAGGCTGCACTCATAGCAACAACCTTTAACCTACCTAAAAATTTCTCCTTCAGAAGAAATAAAATTATTTTCCAAAACTAGGGTAGAAATCCAATCTTCTTCTTCTTTTGGCTGCCTTCTGTGCGGAGTCTGCATGTCCTCCCTGTGGTTGCGTGGGTTTCCTCCGGGTGCTCCGGTTTCCTCCAACATCCCAAAGACATGCAGTAGGTGGATTGGACACTCTAAATTGGCCCTAGGAGTGAGTGAGTGAGTGAGTGAGTGAGTGAGTGAGTGAGTGAGTGAGTGAGTGTGTGTGCGCCTTCTGTGGAAGGTTGGGCGCTGGGCTGGAAACTCGATACCGTAAAACTCCACTGCCAATCATGAGTGGACAGATGATCCGCTGTGGCGACCCCTAACTGGGAAAAGCCAAAAGAAGAAGAAGGGTAGAAATCCAATAAATACTTTAAATCCTCTCCAGATAAAAAAATCGTATTCAGTCAATGTGTTCAAAAAAAGGGATAGACCCTCTTCCATAGGGATAGAATTGAATAAATCGACCATGTCATTTGCTACAAATGCAATACCTTTTTCACAAATTTCAGGAGTCAACCTTTGTAGGAAATCCCAGGAATCCTTTAATAAATGGGGTTCCTTTAAAAACAAAGGTTTTCAATTTTTGTCAGTTTATACTGCTAGTGGACGGGTCTTGGACCCATAGGCTGTAACAATGGGTTTGCAATGACTACTAAAAACTCCTGATGTCCACCATGGCAGTAAAACTTAATAGTAAAATCAAAACTTTAATAAAAAGAATATAACATAAAATAAGCAGTCCTCAGTCTTCCGATAAGTGCTTTCGGCAAATAAGCCTTCCTCAGATCATATAAAAAGGACTGTTCAGCTTTTGTATTTATAAGGCATCACAGCCATTCCTCATTTAGTTCTCTGACACTCCCTTGTTGCAAACCAAAAGGAGGCCAGCTAGCAGAGAGGTATAATTTCCTTCATTGTAATTAAAGGGGCAGTGCTTCTCTTTACTATAGGATTGTATATGAGAAAACTAATAGCTATGGATGTGAATACATTATATGAATGAAGCAACATTCAAGTAAACTTGCTAATCATATTCCTTCTATTCTTAAGTGCAGGTTTTAATGGCACAATAGTATTCAAGCCTGGTGATCTGTTTGCTCTTAAATTAATTATCCAGCATGTTTCCCTTAGCTCTGTGCGATTATGAACATCACCTCCTCTTGTGGTCTGACAGACTGCCTCTATGGCCTTAAATACAAAGTAATGAGAAGGATACTGTGCTACGTGGGCTGCTAAGGCATTATTGATCTACCTTAGTCGTAGCTTCACTGCAACTAAGGGGTAATACAACCAAAGGACAAGGGCGTTTCTTCAATGTAACTACTAATGAGAATGAAATGCTGAAGCAGCTAAAGGAGACAGACAGCTTGGTCATCAAGCCTGCTGATAAGGGAGGCTGTATAGTAATCATGGAAGCTGTATGGTACAGGCATAAAATGCTCTCTATGCTGGATGATGAAAGAACGTATAAGAGATTAAGCTGCAGTGAAGCTACGACTAAGGTAGATCGTTTTTGTAGCCATCTATATGATCTATTGATAGAGGCAAATATCTCACAAGAACTATATGAGTTCTTTGATTGCCCTAAACCTATGTTTCCATACATCAGCGGACTCCCCAAAATTCACAAGGATCCAGTTGACCCACCCCTACATCCCATAGTTTCTGGTAGGGGGTGGGTAACTGAACCTGTTTCCATGTACATGGAGAATGAATTAAAGAAGGTCCTGCCATTAGCAGGAACTGTATTGAAGGACTCAGGAGATTTTCTGGAAAAACTCTTTTTAGTTACTAAGGACCTCAAGAAATATGAAGATTTGTTACTAGCGACAATGGACATCAAGAGTTTGTTTATGGTGATTCCGAATGACTATGATCTACAGGCAATAAGATCTTTCCTAGCAAGGAACAGTATGGAAGTAGAACCAATATGTTCCTTGCTGGAAATTGTATTGGAAAATGACATCTTTATGTATGGGGATTCTTTCTATTTGCAGACATGGGGTGTGGCTATGGGCACTCCATGTGCAAATAGTTACTCTAATTTGGTTCTGGCTGAGTGGGAACATAATGAACTGATACCCAGCACTTGGAAACAATATCTAGTGTACTACGGCCGTTTTGTGGATGATGTCTTTATCCTTTGGAGAGGCAGCTCTACACAATTGGACCTTTTTGTCAACTTTATCAACAAGAGCACTGATTTTCTAGAGTTTGTGGTTAAACATTCTTCGAGACCATAGAATTTCTGGATGTAAAGATTCATCTGCATCCTGATAGCGGTATCAGTACAGGAATTCATAAAAAAGAAACCTGGAGAAATCATGATCTGCATAGGGGGAGTATGCATCCGTACATATTTTTGATAATATCTTTGAGAATCCGATCTTAAGAACCTCAAGATTATGTACTGAGAATGAAGACTTTGTAGCAGAACAGAGAAATATTGAGACACATTTAAGTAAAAGATCCTATAAAAGAAAGAATCTAAGATTGAAGCATGATCCACAGGAATTAAGGAGAGGAAAGGGACATCCCTACTTCTCTGAACCCACATCGAGTCATCATGAGAGCCTGGATCTTAAAACTCAATCATAGCAACTTAAACGTTTGTTAACATACACTGCTGACAATAAGCAAGTATGTGAAGTTATTAGGAAGTTTTGGCCGGTATTGACAACTGATGACAAAATAAGAGACATTGTAGGTGAACAGCCCAGATTCCTATAAAAGAATAAGAAGAATTTGAAACGTCTCATTTGCAACAAAGATGGATTTGAAAGAAATAGGCCCAATTCTAATAGAAAGGGCACTTTCAAGTGCTTAAGATGCAAAGCTTGCAAATCCATTGACAGCTCCAATGTTTTTGAACATCCATACTCCAGGCAACAGTACAATTTTAATGTCTATGCAGATTATACTAGTTCCCACATCATATACTTAGCGACTCGCTGCCAATGTAGTGCTTTCTATGTTGGCAAAACAGATCAATGTCTTAAGGAACGTATCCTCAGACATTTGAGGGACATCAAACAGAAAGATCCCAATAATGCCTTGGCAGCCCACGTAGCACAGTATCCTTCCTCATTACTTTGTATTTAAGGCCATAGAGGCAGTCTGACAAGATCACAAGAGAAGGTGATGTTCTTAATCGCACAGAGCTAAGGGAAACATGCTGGCTAATTAATTTAAGAGCAAACAGATCACCAGGCTTGAATACTATTGTGCCATTAAAACCTGCACTTAAGAATAGAAGGAATATGATTAGCAAGTTTACTTGAATGTTGCTTCATTCATATAATGTATTCACATCCATAGCTATTAGTTTTCTCATATACAACCCTATAGTAAAGAGAAGCACTGCCCCTTTAATTACAATGAAGGAAATTATACCTCTCTGCTAGCTGGCCTCCTTTTGGTTTGCAACAAGGGCGTGTCAGAGAACTAAATGAGGAATGGCTGTGATACCTTATATATACAAAGGCTGAACAGTCCTTTTTATACGATCTGAGGAAGGCTTATTTGCCGAAAGCGCTTATCAGAAGACTGAGGACTGCTTATTTTATGTTATATTCTTTTTATTAAAGTTTTGATTTTACTATTAAGTTTTACTGCCGTGGTGGACATCAGGAGTTTTTAGTAGTGTTTGCCTTTTCTCTTCCTCACTGGTGTCCTTCACAGTGTAAGAAAGTTGTTTTTACCTATGGGTTTGCAATGGGTCTTTATGGTGGGGCAAAAATCATTTTGTGTACCTTTGGAATACCATAAATAACCAGAAGGGTTGATTTATTCACTTTCAAAAATTTGTATAAATCTACAGATATCCTACTATCCACCAATAGCTCCTCTAAAAAAGGTCTATTTTTCAAAAGGCTATATTAACCTCATTTTCAGATGCCAAATTAAAGGCTCTGTTTCTAGTGGTGCCTGCTGTATTCCCACTTTTTAGTACTCTGTCTTCTTTCACTAGTTTGCTTTTGAGTGCTATCTCAGAAAAGTAACAATGGAAACTGTAAATCCCAAACAAATGCATACCTGTAGCTTCAGATTCCAAGGAGATGGAGTAAAAAATACAGAAGAATGATCTCCCACTCAAAACTGATTAGATACCTAGGCACATGACAGAAACAACATGAAAAACCAGTGCAAAGTATAAAATACCATAAACCAACAGCTTCTGCTTCAGATCCAGAATGAACACAAACATGAACCTGACAAAACATGTCCCAGCAGTAAATACACAGATCTGAAACTGTGACTATGTAACATGATGGGCTAAGTTCTGTGTCATAATATGGAATATGGAGATACTTTAAATAGGTATACTTTTTGAATTTGTATCTGAAAATGTTTATGGGTTTACTTTAACGTCCGCCTTTATCAGTGGTTAACGTGCGTCTTTTACTTGTTTCTACTTTGGTTTTTACAATAAACTACTGGCTTGTTCTGTGAAGGCATTCCTGCTGTCTGACCTTCTTGGATTATCATACTAATTTTTAAAATCTGCCAACTTACATATGAAAAACATGTTTCCAGTTACCTCTTTCTTACCCATCACACCTCCAATATTTGCTGTCTACCTGACCAAAATTCTTTAAAGTCTTCTTGGGGTATAAAATACCTATGCAAGCACTTTCAAGCATGAATCCCAAAACTCCTGGACTTTGTTGCATACTTGGGAGGCATACATATGTTCTCTCATTGTTCCCCTTTAAAATTACCTTTTGTCTTTATTTCCAATTTTCTAAACTCCTCAGATTTATTCTAGCGTTAGCATGCAATATTTTATATGACATAATTATCCTTTTTGTAACAGTAGCTTCTATTCGAGATTCATCTAAGTATTCTAACATAGCAAGTCTTTCAGTTAGCAATCACCTAACCTTTTCACTTTGCCTATACTCTCATATCAATCCTTGGTAGGGAAGGTAGTCTCTAAACTGCAGTCTAATTATCTTCTTGTTCTCATCCCACTCTGTTACCATTCCCTGTCTAATTACTTGCTTCCAGTACCTTGGATCCTTTGCCATTTTTCCAGTAAATTCCAGCATTCTCTTATCTTTTTTCTGTACCCTTCCTTACAGTAAATTCTATTTGCAAATTCTTATTTCTCTATTCCCTTGGCTTTGTTCCAACTTTATGAATATAATATTCTGCATGACTGTTGCTGTTACTCTTAAGGATCTGCATCCAAAATCCCTCTCTCTCCTTATTTCTTGAACATCCCTTTCTTTATCATCGCCCTTTTCACTTGAAATATAACTGTCTCCTTGTGTTATGTATATGAGTCTTAACTGTGTAGGTCTAAGATATTCCTTCAAATTAGGTAATCCTGAATCATCTTTTTAATTGGCAGGATTAACTTATCCCACTTAACTCTTGCCCTCTTCCCCTCCCAGAAAAAATTCCTTCAACTCATTATTAATTATAGTCTACAGCATTTCCTCTGATTGATAAAAATATGCTTGACCTGTATATGAAACTACAAGGGACAAAAACATTTTCGCTCCTTGTATCTTAGTATCCATATCCATGAACAAGAGCATCCAGTTTTTCAATTTTTGTATTCTCTTTGTGTAGTCTATTCCCACATATTCTTAGCTGCCATAATCAAAGCATTTTAATTCATACTCTTAAATACTTCATCTTATCATGCCCTCATTGCCTCACAAATATGAGTATTGAACCAACTGAGCAAGTGCATTATTTTATATCCTGAAAAGACTTGAAACTGCCTCAAACTGTTCCACAAAACCAATATGCCCTCTTTTGGATTTATCATATACAAAATAATATCACGTACAAATAAAACCAACCTTTCTAGATTACCTTACCAATTATATCCTTGAATTTCCAAGTCCCCTAATTGTTTTGCCAATGTGTCTAAATATAAAGTAAATAAAGGGGAAAGGAGGGCATCCATGCCTGATTCCTCTGTTCAAACACAACTTTTCATGCAGGAACCTTCTTACTCTAATTCTCACATCTGAGCCTTGATATATTCTCCTAATTAACATTATCATCATATTAGGGAAAGCAAATGCTTCCATTACCCTACTCATAAAATCCCAGCTTACTCTGCAGAATACTTCCTCTGCACCAAGACTTATCAGTAACAGCAATATTTTCTTACATTGTGCTTCCCCTCTAGATAATTTTTGTTCTATTAATGTTGTCAAATATTTGCCTCCCATCCACTTAACAACATTGATCCATATTTATCAGTTTTAGCAAAACCTTTGCAATTCTTTTAGCTACTATAGGCATAAACCCTTTATAATCATGGTCTTTACCATCTTTGCGTAACATAGCTACCACAGCTTTCTTCCAAGATGCCTGTGCTTTTTATCTTGATCACTTTCTTCATTCCTAACTTCCAAACATGCACAGAACTTCTATCTGTTTCTGGGGACTTACCTGCAGATTTATTTTACTTCATCATTTTATCTTCTATCCTAAGTATTGGTTGTTGGGCCTCATTTCCTTTAATCTTTGCATAATGAAGTCTTCCATAAATATTTCCATCTGAGCTCTTTCTTTGTTTCCACATCCATCTCCTTCATACAGGCATTCATAACATTTCTAGAATATCTCTAATACCTGTTTAGGATCTTTGGTTACATTTCTTGCCATAGGCTCCCTAAATTTTCAATAACCCTTTACGACTTTCGACATTCTGCTAAAGGTTGTGCTCTTGAGTTATCAGAAAATCCTTCCAAAGTCATGCATATTATCGAAATACTCCGTACTTTCTTTTAGAACTCTATATTTGCTCCTCTTCTTGTTCTGCGATATTCCTCTTTTCTGCAATAGTTTAATCTTTGACAGTTGTTTTAAATATTTTTCTCCCCTCTCTCTCTCTTTTATTTCTACCTTATTTTTAAACTTTTTGTTTTCATTTTATCCCACTAATTAGTTATCCCTTCTGAAGAAATTTCTGTCTTCCTTATTAGCTCTTGAATAATTTTCACTTGTCATTCCTTAAATGCCTCTCTTTTTAACAGGTAGATGGGAAAGTGCCAGTGTTTCTTTTTTGTTTCATTACACTGCATTTTTATCCTTACCATACTAGATGGATGGATGGTAGAAAGGGGGAAATCCAGAAGTTGATTCAGTTTGTGTAACATACTCAGAAGAGTTGGTCGCACCACTCTTTGCCTTCCTGAGTTACAGTGGAGACTAGCAACAGATTCATACCTATCAACCTCTTAGATCAAGAAATCTGGACAAAGCCACAAATGGTGTAACAAAGGTCCAAAAATAGGGATTCTTTTTAAGTATTGCTCTAGTAAACTTAGAAAGTTAATAGACTAACAGGTTTTGCCTTAGCATGTATTTTCTGAAGGATATGAAGTCTGAAACTTGAATGGCTGCAATTATTTTCTGACTTCAGTCCTCAAAGATTTGCCAGAGGTTTGCCAGAAAAGCACAATTTTTATGAGAACCAGACTAAAAATATGAGGCAAAAAGCTGGACAGTTGAGAAAAGTATGAACAGATTGCATCTTGCATACCAGCTTGTCCAACCTAGGGTTATCCATTCAAGAGGACTTTGGGGAAGAGTGCATTTGCCTTCAGAGGTGGAGCAAACTTGTTGTCTAGATT
The DNA here is from genome assembly GCF_019279795.1 of Protopterus annectens. NCBI lineage: Eukaryota > Metazoa > Chordata > Ceratodontiformes > Protopteridae > Protopterus > Protopterus annectens. The sequence goes on from NC_056743.1 coordinate 128,138,022, forward strand.
GGTTTTGGTAATAATGTTCAGGTCATCATCATTAAACAAGTTAGAAATTATATTGTGCTTGATGTTGATGGATCTGGGAATAGAATAAAGTGTACTCAGAAGAACCACTGGTGGCTAGGTGCCCACTATCTGTTTGATTTGAAAGGTCAGTTCCTTTTATAGATCTCTGAGAGGCAGAATGGTGCTTCCTTGATCATCAGAAAACTGGCACACCGGAGTAGAAGTGAGATGAAAAGCTGAAAACTAGTAACTCTGTCTCCCAATACCGACTCCAAACCTTTAGTCAAAGATAAAGACAAAACTTGTAGTCACTTAGGCAGCATAAGCAGTGTTTTATCAACATAAGTCAGAAAATATCCACTGTGCTCAGAGATTTCAGATGAGCACATCAATTTTCCTATGCATTTCGCGAATAAAAAACAGAACATAACTAGGGAGATGCTGTAAGTGTTCTTGAAGGTACACTAAGTTTCAAATGCCAGTCTTACACAAAAAATGGCTGTACTTTGAGCTTCTGAGAGGTTCAGATTCTTCTCCTGATCAAACCTCTTGGCTGTCTAGATTTTTGCAGAATGTCCAGATTTTTGCTTCATATTTTTGATCTTTTCCTCATAATATTTGTGTTTTTTTGGCAACTCACTGACCACTAAAGTCACTAATGACAGACAGTTGAGTTTCACACCTCATATCGTGAAAATGCATACTAATAGAAAACTCATAATTCTAGCTATTTTTTTTAGGTTTGCAAGAGCAATATTTAAAATATGTCCCTTCCCCCATCATTTTTGGCTTTGTCCAGATTTCCCTAGCTAAGAGGTTGAGAGGTATGCTCTTGATATAAGCTAACACAATATCAGATTGCTGAGGCAAAGTCCTGCTCAGTGAAGAAGGCTTGTACTAAGCTTGCTCACTGATTACCATAGTGTTCAGTGTCCCTAAATTAATTATTCATGATGATTTTTATTTTTTGGTTGTTTTTTTCTTGCAGAATTTCTGACTGCAAATAAACCTTAACTTTATGGACTACAGAAAAGCCTTGCCAAGCCACAGCACTCATTTTGTGAATTCTACCCATATATTTTAACCCAATCTAGTGCAATTCAGGCTGCCATGTAATTATGGCATGGTAAACCAGCTGTGTTCACCTCCGTCCCCCCTTTCTCCGATTCTGCAACAGAAGAACATTAACTAACATGTGCTGATTACCTTGTGACAAGACAAAAGATTATTTAATATTCAGGGAATTTGAATATTTGTAATAGCCCTAACAGCCATGAAATACCTGTCTAATTCTTTGCTGGTTTAACATTTTAACAGTGAAAACCTATCTAACTAAATGTGGTGAGTCAATGAATCGAAATCCAGAACGTTTTAGCTCTCTTCTTTCACAGATGATGTGGACAGATTTTTAAGTAAGAAAAACACTGCCTTATCATCATTATTTAAAATTACTAAATAAACAGCTGACCAATAAATTATTGCATTCCACATTTTAAGTGCAATTCTGACAGTGCTCTCTGTGTGGTAAATGAGTTACAGAGAAAAAGTGGTCGTCTTTGTCATATCTCATACTAAGAGAAACCACAGGAAAAATATACGTATCCGTTGGATCTGCATCCTTTTAGTAAAATATGGCATGCATGTAATTTTCATGTATCTTATTGCATCTAGTATGAAACATACTGGGTAAAACATATTAACTGTTTGGAACCCTTGTCTGATCCATGAATTAAATTCTGCATTACTCTGAACAGTTTTCATTTTGTAATATAGCAGAAAGAATTGCATATCTGATTTATCTGATATTACCACTTAATTATGCAGCTGTGTACATAGATACTGAGAAAATGCATGGGATAATGTATGATGACTTGAGCTATTTTTACAACACTGGCTCTCCAGAGAGACACCAACACTTACAAATTCCTGTTGTTAGTATAAAGAAATTGAAATAAAACAGATGGTGCTACTATTACCTCATAGGTGAATATTTGTAAACATCTTTTAAGTAAATCTGCATTTACTAGCTGGATTTGAATTACACTGTCCAGACTCCTCATAGTGTTCTACTTTTCATACAGAGGTTCCAGCAATGCAGCTTTATATCATGTGCTAAGTTAAAACATGCATACATTTTATTGTATAAAACAAGGATAGATTAGATGTGTGTCTATAAAGCAAAGGGCGAAAAGGTTAAACAGACAAACCCTTCAGTAAAAACTGCAAGGTAGAACCATTCAAGATAAAGTTTTCACTGTGTAATGCCTTAAACTCCCTGCAGTGGAAGCCCATGGGATGTGTGCAAATGACTCCTAGAAAACATACCAGTGTTTCAGCTACATGGCTTTTGATGCACATGACTTCTTAGTTTTTACTTTAACTCTGTATAGGTGCATGAAGCCAGACTCCTATAATATGTACAAAATAAGGTTAAATCTATGTGTGTGTGTGTTTATATATATATATATATATATATATATATATATATATATATATATATATATATATAGGTTCACTTTATAATCCCAAAATCCTGAAATATCGAATTTCAGAATTTCGAGATCATAAAGCTGAAACCTTACAGCCCCGAAACCTCAGAAGCACGAATTTTAAAATCGCGTGTCCTACACTAACCATACACCACACACATACCTTCCTCCCACACACAAACACACAAGCCTACACTACGTACAAGCAGCCCCCCACACCCCCCTACTTAAATATACCAACTCCAAAGTCGCACTACACAAACACCACCACACACCTACATTCCCCTCGCGTGCACACATCACAGTCACTGCACACACTGACGCACACTAAAGCCCCTAACCAAAACCCTTAAACATAAATACTTACCTGAACTTCCACCTATCCATTCACACACCGCAACACCAGAAGTGCTACTTCAACATCTCTGAACTTCGGGAGTTTGAAATTCGCGCTTCTGGGGTTTCAGTGTTTTGAGCTTTCGGTTTTATAATCTTGGGATTCTGAAATTCGGGATTATAAAATGTTCCTATATATATATATATGTATAGTTACCTATCAAAACATTGAATGGTCATAACATCTAAACTCAAAACGTCAAGACCATAGCATCTAAATTTCAAAACATCTAAAAGTCGTAACATCGAATCTCAAAACATTGAAAACTACAAATCAACTCTAAATAACATCCCACACACTGTTTACTACGTTTCTGAAGGGGGGCAAACCCCCTGCACCCCCCCATAAATTAAATATACCAACTCCGAGATCGCACTACAGTGAGGAAAATTGTACATTTCCCATTCCATGCTGTACAGTGATATCCATTCAAAACATCTGAAGTTTCAAAACATCTGTCTTATGGTCCTGCCCTTTTGAAGCTCGAAGTTTTGAAACGTCAGCTTCTGAATACATTTTATATATATATATATATATATAGAAAATACTGAAGTGATAGTGAACAAATGACGCCAAGTCAATGCTGGTACTTTTACTCGTATTTACTCGTTAGCGCTTTCATGCACGCCAATGCATGCACTTCTTCAGACAAGTTAGAATGTAAAAGTATACAAGTATTTATACTCATTTTAATTGAACAATTATTCAATAAATCAATTATAAACAGTAATAAACCAACTCAAAAGAAGGGGGGTAAACTGTCAGATAGTTCTGACCAATTCATAAATACTAGATACAAAATATTTCAATTTCATATAAAACACTTACTTTTAAAAACAACATATGTTTAAAAATATATATATATATTATATATATATATATATATTTATGTGACAGCATTAGTGACATCAGCAACAACTGTATTCATTAAAAACAGCAACCTATTTCTAAGAAACCTAATATAAATATGAAAAATGTTTATAGATGAAAATAAAAACTTATGACAGAAAGTATTATATATATTACTTGTTATTTTAAATTAATTTTCCAAGTCAAAAACATATATATGTTTTTTTATATATATATATATAAATAAGTGAATTCAAATACACACACAAATTGGCACATTTTTTGGTGTGTAAAGAGTGAAAATGTTTTATCATCTATTCAGAGCTTTTAACTTCAGTAGACACTTAATCGAACACACATCATTAATGCCAGGATGTGAGTAGGCATTAGTTTTAAATTGCCACAACAGTTCACGTTCCTGTAATAGTAAATGCCAAGGTCCACCCCTAGGATTTTTGTGTACAATTTCGACGACATTAAATGCAAAACTATGACTTGGGTTTTCAACTACATGTTTAGCAAGGGCGTTGGTGGTATTTTGTCTCCCAATGGCATATAAATGCTCATAAATGCGTTGTTTTAAATGCCGTTCCGTTTTACCCAGATAAAATACGGAACAAATTTTGCATGTTGCTAAATAGACAACACCTTGGCTTTCACAATTGCATTTATCATTAATGTAATATTTAACATCCCGAATAAAAAATGTTGCTCCAACTTGAATGTGTTTACAATAGTGGCAGTGGCCACATTTAAACATGCCTTTGTTGTTCTTATAAACAGGCACAGGAGCTTCTAACAGATTTTTTAATGATGGTGCTTTTTTATATACAATACAAGGTTTATCACCCAAAATAGTGTCAAAATGATTTCCATGCAACACAAATTCCCAATTGTTATTTAATACTTGTCTAATCTGTGTTGCTTGTTCATTAAATTGAGTGAGAAAACTAATTTTAAAATCTGTAAGTTTACTGTTAATGTTATCGTGACTTGTATTGCTAATTGAGGCTTCTAAAACTTCCATGGAATTGTGTTCATAGCCAGTCTTGAAGATTGGGCTAAAATGACCACTTTGTCTTTTACGTTTGACCTCCCACATAACTGTATAAATGAGTTTAGTGGGATATCCTCTATTTTGAAACATTTCACTGAGCTTGGAGCATTCTTCTTCGAAAGTTTCATCGTCAGAACACATACGGGAAGCTCGTACGAGCTGTCCCTTAACCACTCCTTTCTTCTGAAAGAAGGGGTGGCAGCTTGTGAAATGTAAAAATGAGTTACTATATAGAGGTTTTCTGTAAATTTTCGTATTAAACCTACTATATTGGTTGTTTTTCTGGATTTCAATGTCTAGATAATTAATGGAAGAAATCCCTAGTTCATGTGTGAAGTGTAAAAAAGAAGTTGATAAATTCATTTCTTTTATTAAATCCATAACTTCTCTTTCTGTGCCATTAATAATCATAAGTATGTCGTCTTGGTAACGCGTGTACCACACGACTATCTTACTGTATAAGGCATGATTAAAAAGAATATGATGCTCCCAAAATGCCATTACTGAGTTAGCGAAAGATCCACCACATGGAGAACCCATGGCAATGCCGGCTTGTTGTAAATAAATGTTCTTTTTAAACATAAAGAAATTGTTATTCAAGACTAACTCAAGCAAATTAATTATTAAATCTATATCTTGTCCTGGGCATTGTTTCCTTAATAAAAATTCCCGAACCCATTCTAAACCTGTATCTTGTGGGATTACTGTGTACAGATCTGTGATGTCTGCTGTCACAAATTTATAATGATCTTTAAATGGGATGTTGTTAAGTTGTTGTAAAACATGCCACGAATCTCTACAGATTTGTGGTTCTGTTTTTAAATATTCTTTCAACTTGTTGTCAACCCACTTTGCGCTGGAATACGTAATTGAATTACGTCCATCAATTATTGGTCTGAATGGGGGGTCATGGACATTTTTGTGAAGTTTGGGAACGCCAAACATAACTGGCATAAGGGGAGCTGCCATAACTAAATAATGGTACAGATCCGAAGATATGCTACCTTCAATGAACAAATCACTTAACGTGTTCTTAACTTTTTGGTACGCTTGATTAAGCTCATTAATAGACACTTTCTTATAACTGGAAGCTGATAGTAGAGCGCCCATCTTAGTTGTATAATCATGTTCATACATCAAAATAGCTCCCCCACCCTTGTCGGGTTTCATTACCCGTATTTCATGTAACTTTGCCCATTTTATTAAGTTAAACTCTTCTACTGTATTTTGTTTAAAAGTTCTAACGTTCTTATTTAGGCATCTGAATTGTGCTTCACAAATCTTTTCATATAACAATATATTGCTATCTAGTGGGGGGTTATAAGTGCTAGAAACTAATACATTTCTTGATGTCTGATTTGTATTTTTCATTAGAACTTGTAAATTTAATTTCCGTGTGTACATTTTTAAGTCACATAACAAACGTGAGATGTCCAATTTGGGGGTTAATACAAAAGTGAAGCCCTTAGCTAAGAGTTCCACAAATTGGTTGGAAATATCCATGGAAGTAAAGTTATAAACTTTAAAGTCATTAGCTTTGCTAAAAATAACATTAGGATGTTGGAAAGAACAGGGTTCAATTACCTCCTGTTCTTGTTGTAAACTGTTCTGTTGTGCCCTTTCTTGTTGCGTCTCGTATTCTTCTTCCAATTCGACTGGCCATGTTGAAAATCCTGTTGGCGACTCTGTCGATTAGTACTTTCATTTTGGTTAAGATTCTGCGGCTGGTTACCTTGCTTCTTGTAGTTATTGTTATTTATACGTTCACTTCGTCTTATTGTAGGAGGTGCGGGTGAACTAGAAGGTGAAGGACCATTAGTTGATGACGCAAAGACATCGGGCTCGTCGTCGATGGAAAAATGCGTATTAGTGGCAACATTCTCATTGTTGCTACGAGACGAAAACTCAATGTCTCTATTACGCCCAATAGTAGAGGGTGGATCCGGGTAGGCATTACCATTGTCATACGCTTGCTTATCTCTGTTCATTTTACGTTTTTTGGTCTCACAAATTTTATTTACCAGCGTATTAATGCTGGAAAATATCCTAGTATAGTCAAAAGCGTATCTATCAAAGTCAGGATCAGTTTTAATGTCATTGTCTATGGTCGTTAAAATTTCTTTCAGATCAACCATCTGTTTAGTGTAGTCTTCGATTAACAATTCCAAAAAATGGAGACCTTGTTTGTTAAAGAAATCAATGAGTTGAGAAAAAAAGGCTGATTGTTTAACTAGCCCAGAAGGATATTTCCATTGCCTCAGACCTTTAGGTACTATATTTTGTCTGAGGCACTCACGAAAATATAAGATCTCAATCTGTAGCTTTTTATATTTAATCAAGCAATTGTCAAATGATTTTAAATTGGAGACTAAATCAGATACCAGGTTGTCGTTCTGTGTGTTCGATTGTGCTCCATTTGTATTGCTTTGCAATTCGCCAAACATACTAACCGGCATATTAATAAAGGCATTTAGTTCGGGTAAACCATTACTTACTGTCACATTGCTGTTGTTGCTATTCGCATTTGCAGTGTTGTTGGAATTAGAAGTAATGGAATTTGTAGTTCTTACTTGACCTGGTGGGATACTAGTTGAGCCGGTATCATTTTGTGCAATTTGCGTTTCTGTCATAATTGTTTGAATGGTTGCTGGGATGTTAGTAGTGGCTAGCAATTCGCCAGGAATTGTATTGAACCTTACACCCGTTCGAGGTCGTACAACGGGGATGTTCGAATTACTTGCCAATGAATTAGTACAAGTGCTTGGGGCTCTATCCATTTGTAAAGTATCCACTTTTTCCGCCAAGCGTTCCACTCGCTGTGTAAGTTGCTGTATCAAAGCTGTCAAATTACCAATAGAGTTGCCGGTAGAATCCACATCTTGAGTTGAAACCTTAGTAGGAATTGGACTACCGGAAAACATCGACTGCGACTGCGACTGCTGACTATCACAAATTTCAGCCATGAAAACACAAAAAGAACTGCAAACTAAAAAGAAAATACTGAAGTGATAGTGAACAAATGACGCCAAGTCAATGCTGGTACTTTTACTCGTATTTACTTTCATGCGCCAATGCATGCACTTCTTCAGACAAGTTAGAATGTAAAAGTATACAAGTATTTATACTCATTTTAATTGAACAATTATTCAATAAATCAATTATAAACAGTAATAAACCAACTCAAAGGAGTTTACCCCCTTCCTTTGAGTTGGTTTATTACTGTTTATAATTGATTTATTGAATAATTGTTCAATTAAAATGAGTATAAATACGTATACTTTTACATTCTCAGTTCTATATATATATATATATATATAGTGGGTGTCTGTGTGTGTGTGTGGATATAATGATCGAATTCCCTAATGTTGACACGCTTTGGTGAAATGATCAGATGGCTGACAGATGTGTGAGACTGACATTCTCTGGGTTTGTGTAATTTGCCCTTTCCCCGCAGATTGGCCGATCTCGGAGTTAGTATATATATTTAGCCTGAAGTATGGTGGGAGGAGGGGATGGCTTGCAGACTTTTTTTTAAGCTTAATGTTAATGCTGAGGATATTACTTGGCATGTCTTGCAGCATGTCCATATTTGCTTGTGATATTTGAGTGTTTTGATTAATTCAGTACATCACACACACACACACACACACACACACACACACACACACACACACACACACACACACACACAGACCCACGTATGTATAATAATTTCTTCAAAGGATTGTTATGCCCTAATGGGCTGAAAGTTGAATGTCACCACAGACCATAGAAAATATTATAATGTACGTCCTTCTATCCTCTCATTCTTGGTTGGGAATAAAGAATATTTTTGAGCAGCTTTTAAGTGGTGCTATAATAAAATGTATTTACATTGCACTAGGGATCTTTCTACAAAGAAATGAGAAATAATGAGAAATTGGAGCTAGATTATTAGGATGTGAATTTGCAGCAAGCTAAAAAAGGCACTGTTAGTTTTTCTGTGAAGTTCAGTTTATTAGGTATGAACTATCATTTAACCCACATTTCAGTGGTACCTTTTTTACTGGGAGAGTCTAGTTTTAAAAAACAACGATTAAATCAGGATATAAAAGGTGTGTGAAGCTGCAATGTCCTGTCTGCTGGGGAAGGTATGGATTATGACCACATGCATGTTATGCAAAGTGGAAATCTGTGACAGCATTGTTGGAATGTTCATCTATATGGTGGTGGTTGCTGAGCCTAGACAAGGGCAAAGCCCCTCTGCCCACCTTACTCATGAGTGCTAACCTTAACTACCTTACCCCAACCCAACCCCTAATCTATTATGTTACAAAATGCCATTTCTTTAACAGTATCTTTACGAAGACAACACTTTATCTGTTTTTTTTTTTTTTTTTTTTTTGTAGCTGTGGTTTACTGATGTAGGGCTTTTGTTATGGGATAGAAGTATTTAGTGTTTTGTGATTCTCTTTTTAATTACACACATGCATACATAAGTATATACTGTATTCAGTATGGAATAAGAACTAAAAAAGACGAAGAAAGATAAGACCATAAGAAGTGACTCAGGGACTGAAACAGTTAAGAGATGGATTAAGGAAAAAATCAGGAGACCTGTAGAAAGAAAGGGAGGCATAATGGTTAAGGTGTTTGCCTTACAAACACAAGGTCCAGGGTTTGAGTCTCACAAGGGATAACTGGCTAGGCTTAAAATGGTTCGCAAGGGCAGTTAGCTTAGTACTAATTGATGAACCTCTAAGTGCTTTAGTTTTGAGCTATATACAGAGTAGGAGCCCCCAAAGTTAAGTGAACATATTTCAAATAGTCATTGAAGCAGAAGGACAACCCATTGGAAAGCAAGAAGCAGAAGTTCTTCAGAAAAAAAAAATGAGTGTTTGTGTATCTGTCATAGTGGGATAATATATATAATATCTTTGCTAAAATAGAAGACAAGGTAAGCGGTTTACTCACAGGTGCCGCTCTAATATGACCCACACCATTTATGTCATGTCTTGTTTTAATGAGCCCTATATATAAGTAACTGTGTTAGAGTTGAGCACCAGCTGCACAGTTAGAGAGGTCTTCTGTCAAAGAAGACCCAGATGAAGGGCATTGTAATATTAGAGATATATAAAGACCAAGGAATGAACTACCATAGAAAGGTCCAGAGGTGTTAGGTGATTAATTAGGATGATATTTCTCACGTGAAAACAAGATAACTTGATAGTGAGCAGCAGCTGCTCTTGAAATGTCAGCCAGGCATCCTGGATCATGCTAATGTTTTGCACCATAAATACAGATTCCAACACTCTGTCATTCATAATACAAGATGGCAAAGTTAGAGCAAAAATATCCCATAAGAAACATATGCAGTAAAGGCCTCCAGTATAAAGCAGTGGATTTCACACACACATTAAATGGCATCCAAATCATTTACTAGAAAATTTGCACTCACAGTATGTTCCTGGAGAAAGGAGAGGTAGAACTGCATATCATCTAGGGCAACATAAGCATCTTGTAATGTTTTCCAAGGTCATCATATATGCCATAAACAAAAGCATGTTCAAGACTGATTCCGGAGACTCCATCTCCAGAAAGTAGGGATAAGAAGTGTTAAGACCCAGTAATACCTTCTGGATATTAGCAGAAATGCAGAATCTGAACCAGTCCGAGACAATGCAAAAAAGGCCAAAGTAAGATTTCAAATATTCAGTCATGATGCCATGTTTAGCAGAATCATATGCCAAAGAGAGATCAAGCAGACCCAAATATAAGCAGAAACCTTCCTCACATTTCATAAGAAAATCATTTACTACCTTAACTGAGATAAGCTTGGTGTTATGGGAAGCTTGAAAACCATAGTGTATGGATCTACGAGTTCAAATACTGTTACAGTGGACTCCCTCTTATCCGGTCTCGCTGGGACTGGACCTTAGGCTGGATAAACGATGGGCTGGTTAATCCAAAAAAAGCATTTATAGGTTGTAAATAAGATTAAAATTGATGCATATATGTTGCATGGATTACCAGTGCTCTTATTTGACTTGACTTTACTTTCTGAACGAAGTAATATGTTGTCTCTGAGTAGAGTGAACTGTACTTTTTCCTACAACTGACAACAGAAATTTGATTAATGGAAAGAAATCTTGACAAAAATATGGCTGGTTAAAGAGGAGTCCAGTTAAATGGAGACCAGATAAGAGGGAGTGTATGATTCAGGCTGAGCATAAACTGTCTTTCTGATAATTTGACAAAAATACAGTTTAGAGAGTCGATGGAAATTTTCAAAACTGCATGACACTGAAGATTTTAAGGACAAAGAGATTAAAGAATTGGAAGTGGGATCTTTAGAAAAGGGAAGGAACACATTTCATAGAAATAAATGGAATTTGTGGGAACTATACATACAGAATAAAGTTCAGGAAAAATGAGTGATACATAAGGAAAGTCAGGAAGAGATATACAAAAGTAATTTAAAGATGAATATGTACATGTCACAAATGAAATTCAAGAATTCAGAGAATCAAAATGTAGACCTTTGTTACTGGGAAAGGCAATTGAAAATTGTTACATTTGTGAAGGCTGCCAACCCAGCTAGCTGGAATTTTGTAAATAATTCTATGTCATTCGTGAATAGTAATATGATTTGTATGCTTGTGTTACAAATTTAAGAAAACTATATATTATGTGTGTACTAAACTGCTCGTGCAGAAGTATGCGTTAAACGGTATGTTATGTGCTAAGCTTCAAGAATGTAACCACAGTGCACCCTACTGGAAGAGAACAGAGTTGTTTATGATGGTGTTTATCTCCCCTAGGAGACAGAATGTCTACAGCTAGAAATTCTTTCTATTGTCTGGAAACAGAAATAATTATATGTTTCAAAGGTAAACGTGTTTCTGCTTTATGACTTCCAGTTCCAGGCAAGCTTCTGAAAAAATAAGTATTTTTGACACTGAGGTGACAAAGAACGATGTAATCTGAGATAACCCAGTCACATATTGGCTTGTAGTGGTGTGGATATTGAATTTTTGTAGCTTGTGTACAGTGATCACTGAAGGTATTTTTGTACTCTAAATCAGCCATGCAGTGAACATTCAGAGTTCATATCACAATAGTTTTATTTTTTTTTTCTTAGCTTAGTTAGTCATGGAGAGCAGGCAAGCATGTCAGCAGAGGAGTATTGCAAGCTGACAAGGAGCCAGTTGGCTGAGATGTGCCAGGCTAATGGACTGGTACATGCCAACCTGACTAAAGCAGACATGATTGCAGCTTCAGGCACAGCTGCCTCACAGAATAGCAACCAGGAGGGCAATCGGACTGGCTGTGGAGATGTATAGCGCTCAAAAAATGGACAGCTCAACATTCTCACAGAGGACTTAAAAATCCGTCTGGAGTTAGAGACTTGAGCTGGAGGTCAAGCATTTGGACATAGATGCAGCAGAGAGACTGTTGCATCTAGAGACTGAGAAAAATGAGAAACTGCAACATCTGAAGGCTGAGGAAAAGGAGAGGCAGAGTCAACATGAAAAGGAGATGCTGGCTCTTCGCCAGAGTCATGGAGATAATGGGGAAGAGTAATCGAACCCCAGAAGCAACAAAGGTCAGGAAATTTCTTCCACAATTTACAGACGGGGACCATTTTCATAGTTTTATTCATATGTTTGAGAGGGTATATAAACAGTATGATGTTTACCAAGGGCTCTTGGTATGGTTCCTGACCCCCTTACTCCATGATAAAGCTGTAACTGTAATGTCCAAACTGTCTGATACTGACTGTTTAAATTATAATGTTGTAAAGAACTGTTTGCTAATTTTTTTTTAAGTTAACACTTGAAGCTTATAGAAAAAGTTTTAGTGAGCATAGACACAAGGCAGATTAAAGTGTGTGTGAATATGTTGCTGAACTAAGCATTTATTTTCATAGATGGGTGAGTGGATGTCAGGTCACTAGTTTTGAAGGGCTGGCAGACCTTTTGGTGAGGGAACAAGCCCTTAGCACTTTGCCTGAAGACATGAGAATCTGGTTAGCTGATAGACAATGCCTTACTGTAGATGAGTTGGGGAAGAAGGGAGACCTATACCTAGCAATCAGGGCATCACTGCACAGGGTGCTCAGGGGTTGAAACCCATGGTGGGCAGCCCAGACTGACCCAACAGACTCTACCAGTAGCAGGGGAAGCCACTAGTCCAGGTGCAAATCCAGGGCCAAGGGTTACATGTTTTAAATGCAATCAATGGGGCCATGTAGCATACAGATGTCCATGGGGGCAAGGTGGGGAACAAAAGGTGGGAGGGCCAGTAAGTGGGAATGACAAAATGCCAACAGTAGGTTGTCTTGAGACAACAAGGGTACCAAACTACCACCCTGCAGATGTCCTGATAGGGAATGATTTTGGTAATACAGTACTGTGTCTGCATGCACTTACACATAGTCAGGCTTGGAGACAAGCATGTGGGTCTGGTAGCCTGGGGGTGACCTAGACAGACTGCACACTTGCAGCCAGGACTGGTGAGGTGGTTATGTCAGGGATGAGCTACCCTTTTACAGTGAGACTGAAGGTGAGCCACAGCTGCTTGTGGGTACTGATATTCCCTTAGGCAGAGTGACTGCAAGGGCAGAGGCGAGTAGTAGTACCCAGGCTGACAGTGAGACACCACTTCCTGGGGAAGGGGAGCTGGTAAAGGTTACGAAGAAAGAGTTGAGACAGGCTCATCTCTCAGACCCTACATTACAAGGCATGAGGGAGGTAGCTAGTGAGGCACCTTATTCTCAAGGGAAAGGGGTATATGTATACTGGGACAAAGGGTTACTGTATAGAGAGTGGACCCTTGAGGGAGGGCTAGAAGGTGAGAGAATATGGCAGTTGGTAGTGCTCTGAGACTACTGTCTGGCACTTCTAGCTGTAGCCCATGATATTCCCTTTGCAGGTCAAGTAGGCATAAAGCATAAAAAAGACATATTATGCAGAACTTCTATTGGCCTGGGATTTCCGCAGATGTAACAGGGTACTGCAGGATATATGAGCAGTGCCAAAAGATAGGCAAGGCAGGAGACAAGGTAAAAGCTCATTTGAGTCCTTTGCCTGTGATTGAGGAGACATTTCAGAGGGTAGATAAGGATATTGTGGGGCCTCTGAGTAGATTATGCTGCCAGTTATCCTGAGGCAGAAAAAGTGGCAAATGCTTTGCAGGGTAGGTTCCCCAAAAACATACTGGCTGATGGAGGTGCCAATTTCATCTCAGACATGCTGGCTTGTCTGTGGAAGTACTGTGGGGTGAAGCACCTAAAGACCACCCCTTACTATCCCCAGAATAATGGTCTTGTTGAGAGGTTAAACTCTACACTCAAGATGATGCTGTGGGCATTTGCAGACCAGTTTAAGAGGGAGTGGGACAAATATTTGCCCCGTCTGTTTTGCTTACAGAGAGGGTCCCCAGGAATCCACAGGTTTTTCACCCTTTGAGTTGTATGGGCAGAGGGTGAGGGGACCTCTAGATTTAATTCAAGATGAGTGGAAGGGTGAGTGTGAATCTCACAAGGAGTCTGTTGTGGCATATGTTCTAAACCTCAGAGCAAGGTTCAGGGAACTCATGGGCTTGGGCCAGGAGAACCTGGCAGAAGCCCAACAGCAGAAAAAGGTCTGGTATGACAGGAATGCTCGAGCCAGAGAGTATGCTGTATGGCAGCAGGTAATGGTTCTCATTCCTGTCAGACACAACAAGCAGTAGTCAGCTTAGAAAGGACTCTACAAGGTAGTAAGGAAGGTCAGTGATATTAACCACATGGTAGAACTGCTAGCCAGGAGGCAGGGGCACAAATTGTACCATGTTAACATGATGAAATCATACCATGATAGGGAGGCCCTTGTGCTGAGTATTTGCAGTGGATTGCAGGAAGAGTCTAAGGGGATCTGGTGACCTCCTCAGTGAGGCTTGGACGGACACCTCAGTGGAAGGGGTAGCAATGTCCCAGCCGTTATCCCCTACCCAGGTTCAAGATATTCGAGCAGTGTTACAGGAGTTTGGGGGCATGTTCACTGGGAAACCAGGGAGCACCGACCTGGTGCAGCACCATGTGGATACAGGATCCCAAAGGCCTATTAGGCAGGCCCTTTATAGGGTGCCTGAGAGAATCAAACAGACTCTGAGGGAGAAGATACAGGAAATGTTGGAACTGGGGGTAATTTAGGAGTCCAGCAGTTCCTGGGCCTCTCCAGTGGTGCTGGTACCAAACAAAGATGGCAGCACTGGGTTCTGTGTGGACTACAGGAAATTAAATAGTTACACAGAGTCAGATGCTTACCCCATGCTTAGGACAGATAAAGCCCTAGAGCAGCTGGGTGGGGATAAGTATCTTACAACCATTGATCTTACCAAGGTTTACTGGCAGGGGACCTTGACCCCCAGTGCTAGAGAGAGGTCAGCCGTTATGACTCTCTTTGACTTGTATGAGTTCATGAAGATGCCCTTTGGGATGAAAAAAACCCCAGCAGCTTTCCAGACTCTGGTAGATCATATCCTAGCAGGAGCAGGAGATTTTGCCCTTGCTTACCTAGATGATATTGCCATCTACAGCCCTTCCTGGCAAGAGCACCTTCAGCATGTCAGGGAGGTGCTGGGCTGACTACAGAGAGCAGGGTTGACCATTAAGCCCAGCAAATGTCAAGTGGGTATGGCAGATGTCTCCTACGTGGAAGTCATTCAGGCAAGGCCTGCACCTGTTAACAAAAAACAGGTGAGGGCATTTTTAGGGTACTACAGAAAGTTCATCCCCAGTTATAGTACCATAGCTGCTCCCCTCACAGACCTGACAAGGAAAAACAGGCCGGATAAGGTAATGTGAACCCCCCCTGCATGTGAGCAGGCATTCCAAAAGGTTAAAGGAGCTTTGGGAGGATCCCTTGTATTAGCCAGTCCAGATTACAGCAAATAATTTGTTGTACAGGTGGATGCTTCAAACCATGGGGTGGGGGCTGTACTTAGCTAGATTTCTTCAGAGGGAGAAGAGCACCCAGTGGTTTTATCTCAGTTGGCTCCAACCCAGGGAGAAATGCTATGCAGCTGTAGAAAAGGAATGTCTAGCAATAGTGTGAGCACTGCAGAAACTTCAGCCTTATCTGTATGGAAGAAAATTCACTGTAGGTACAGACCACAATCCCCTAACATGGCTACATTGAGCCAGCTAGCAAAATGCCAAGTTAGTAACATGGAACCTAGGGTTGCAAGCATATGATATGACAGTGCAGCACCTCAGTGGTGTTAGCAATGCCAACGCAGATGGGGTCTCAAGGCTGGGAATGGGGTAAGATATTCCCAGATAGAGTCAGCCCTCTCAAGCAAAGTTTCTCAAAGGTCACTTGAAAAACTAGCTTGAGTTTTTTTTTTTTTTTGTCGGGGGGGTGTTTGTGAAGGCTGCCCACCCAACTAGCTTGAATTTTGTAAATAATTATATGTAATTTGTGAATAGTAATATGATTTGTATGCTTGTCTTACAAATTTATGAGAAATATAGGTTATGTGTGTATTAAACTGGTGCAGAATTGTGTGTTTAATGATATGTTGTGTGCTAAGCTTCAAGAATGTAACCACAGTATACCCTACTGGAAGAGAACAGAGTTAATTTGCAAACTGTAAGTGAATTGTTTACAATGGTGTTTATCTCTGCTAGGAGACAGAATGTCTGCAGCTAGAAATTCTTTCTATTGTCTGGAAACAGAAATAATTACATTTTCAAAGGTAAAAGTGTTTAACTGTTTTACAACTTCCAGATCCAGGCATACTTCTGAAAAAATAAGTATTTTTGACACAGTGGTCACAAAGAATGATATAATCTGAGATAACCCAGCAGAAATGTTTGATAGTAATTTAAGAACTATCTCAGAGAGTGAGTCTATGCATTTTGTATTTGTCTTTGGACCTAGAAACATCCTCTCATCAGCACTTCTCAACTGTATTTGCCTGGATCTGTAAGTAGTCATTTAGGACATATCTCTTAGATATAGCTAGGAATACAGTACAGATTAGTTTAGATGTTTTCTGTATTTATTTGAGACTGTCCTGCAATGTTGTTTTGAAATATTTCCTGTGATTCTGAACACTCTTGTCACTGTGTTGAGTTATTGAGTATTGTCTTGTGCTTTTATTATTTATTATTAAATATATTTAAACATTTTAATTGTGGCTGGTTTGTTTACAAATAGTTGAGCTCTGAGTACTTGCATATGTATTTGGTGACACTCTACATGCCATTTTTAAATAACCTTGGCCTTGGTTACACTTATTTTGATAATAGTAACATTACACAATAGAATTGGTCACCCTTTGGGAAAGGCCTTACAGTAGCTGATGAGTGGTTTGTGGCAACTGGTACAACCTTATAGTCTGGGCAGAAGGAGGCATAGCTAGTGAACTTGTGCCAACCTTCTCCAGGAGTGTCTTGTGTGTTTGTATATAAATCAAATATCTGTGTGTGTGTGTGTGTGTGTGTGTGTGTGTGTGTGTGTGTGTGTGTGTGTGTGTGTGTGAGCTACTTGGGCAGGGACACAAAGCACTGGTTGGACAGAGGGGTGCTGGAGGTTTTGGCTTGACCACTCGGCTGAGATCTGAACCCTATAGCTGTGCAGTAGGGAGTCTGATTGGGGATCTGGAGAGAGAGGGAGAGACCAGCCCCAGACTGACTGTTATCTTTGTGTGCTTTTAAGGGAAATTGTACTTAACTGTGTGTGTACTTGTCATCTTCCCAATGTGCACGGCCCTCACTGGTGTTAGTGGGGAAGACTGCGGGTCCTTGATTACTGGGCCAGTGCCAAGGGTATCACAACATTAAATAGCAGTGATTAGAGGGTACTTGCATATTATCGCAACCACACACTGTCAGCATTCACGGCTACATTCCATTCTCAGTTAAATAACGTGTTGCCAAGAATGCCGTGAATGCTGACAG
Source organism: Protopterus annectens (assembly GCF_019279795.1). NCBI lineage: Eukaryota > Metazoa > Chordata > Ceratodontiformes > Protopteridae > Protopterus > Protopterus annectens. Next base: position 128,155,742 of record NC_056743.1, read on the forward strand.
TGCGTGGTTGTCATAATACATTAATACTTTTCACCCCCACATGTGTTGAAGCTTGTTCGCTGCATGTGTAGACAACACATATAAAAATATATAAAACAGTACAATTTTTGCTTCCCTACAATATTTATAAGATGATAAACACCATTTAGTCTTCCGTGGTCCAAAAGAGAACGGCAGATATTTTTAGTATGCATACCCCTCCCACCCATGTACGTTACCAAACACGGCAATCACAAAAGGAAAGCCAATATGCTTTTTAAAGCTTGCAATGCAATACAATACAGGACATACAAAGTATATAAAACAGTAGCATTTTAAGTCCTCTACAACATTTATAAGATAACGAACATCATTTAGTCTTCTGTGCTCTGAAAGAAAGCTACAAGTGGTTTTAATAAGCCCCCCCACCTGTGTATGCTACCAAACACCAAATCACAGAAGGAAAACCTAATACACTGCAAACCTTAAAATATAAACTCTCTTATATGACTGTTATGCAGCCACACACACCATACAACTACTGAACAGTGTGTGATGTGCAACTTTCACAGTTGTTTAACTTCCTGATTGTAATACAAACAAACTTACTTGCTGTTAATACAGATGTTAAATTAAATGTTACGCTAATTTCCATACTCCTTTTCAGGGCAACATAAATATTAACGCAACTGAAAAAATGTGGTTGCGATAATACACAAGTACCGATTAGAGTTTAGCTTGATCTATAAGGTACAGTACAGATGCACGTGAAGACAAATATTAGTAACTGGCTGGCATATTATTAAAGGTGATATAAATTTGTGTAAAGTTATGGGTGATAAACCTGTTTTCTCTCTCTCACTGTGCGTGTGTGTGTGTGTGCGCGTGTGTGTGTGTGTGTGTGTGTGTGTGTGTGTGTGTGTATATATGTATATGTATATATATATATATATATATATATATATATATATATACACGCACACACACGCACACATATCAATAAACGAAACATAATTCTACAAGATAAATTGGAGTACTTGCCAAGTAAGAATGAAAATGTAAGTATTGAAGAAAGGGATACATTCACCTGTGGGTTTTGTAAAGTTTGTAGGTTTATTAATGTAGGCAGAATAGCCCACCTACTAATTTTGGAAAGAAGTTTCAGCCTTGATTATAGTAGGCTGAAATACAATATAGAAGGGCTAGTATATTTTATATCATGTTTTATGTATAATTTATTTTATGGCGGTATGATTATGAGAAACCTATTCTTTGATCTTAGAATGTGTAAATTAGCTTGATAATAATGCTTTATATAAACATTCAGTGAAATGTAATAATTTTAAACAGTTTATCTTTTTTTTGGGTGGAGGTTAGTGCGTGTAAATGGAGTGAAACTGTAGGCCAAGACAATAATAACCCTAAGGTACCAAAATCCTGCCTAGAAAGTCTTTGTTAAATACACTAAGTCAACACTGATGTTGTGATATCCTGAAAGCAACAGACTAATAATATAATTTACTTATTTTCTTTGATTAAATAAATAACTCCTATAATGTCCCATAATGGTGCATCAGCTATAAGAAGAAGCCTGTTTGCTGTTACAGTTTTATATTGGTGCTGGTTTGTTATGCACCTTTAAAGCTCAGGAGTGAGATCTCTTCCTGCAAGTCTGGGGTTCATTTATAACCTCCATTCACTGTTTGAATTTTGCATGTTTTCCCTTTGTGTGCTTGTGTATTCTCCTGGTATAGCATTTTCCTCTCATCTCTCGAAGCATTCTGGTTGACTGGCTGCACTCTGTTGTAGATATATATGTTGTATTTGCCCTTGTCATGATTGAAAAGGGCCATTTTACTTGTCCAGTTAAAATAAATAATATGTACTTTGGCATGTTTTAATACACAACATAGAAACGTATCAGATTATTAAATGCATATTGAGAATAAACTCTATTTTTGAATTGTGCTTGAGTAAAACATGACTATTTAATATTAGCAAACCAACAGTTTTCAAACATAAAATAAAACTGGAAGTCTGTGAGTTGCATAAGCAAGAAGAGGGAAAGAGGAAAAAACAGCATATCGGACTCCACACACACACACACACCCGCACACACACACACACACACACACACACACACACACACACACACACACAAAGTCATTGTTGATCAGAAGACAAAACAGGATCAATTTCCTTGGCAACAGCTGCTGTTTGACATCTGAGAATAGCATCAAAGGCAGGACTTCACCTTTTCTCAGTATGTACCTCTGTGAACTAGATGTAGAAAACAGGGAACAAAAAATAATATCCAACAGATGTGTTCTTTTTCAAGTAAGGTTCTTATAGAAATGGCTGGAAGACCGGCAGGATCTGTTCTCCACTACATCATATGTATTACCAGTGCTAACATGAACATCACATGAGTCAGGGACACCTGTTTTCATTGTGTAATAGTACCCAATGCATAATGAACTAGATAAAGAAAATTAAAGCAGTTTGAGATGTATTTGTTTGCCTTAGTAAATTAAATGTGTGTGTATGCATGCAAAGTATTATGCAGCTATATAAAAGGCATGGCAAAGCCTGGTCCTATCATCAGAGTTCTTTGATGGAATACATGTCAATCACCAACAGAATATGTTTAGAGTATGATATGATAGATCCTGTGTTGGGTTCCTATCACGTCATTCAACTTTTACAAGTTCGAAGCACATATGGCCGAGACCATACGTTCGAATTTGTAAAAGTTCAAGCATGTGAATCGAAATCTCTATAGACGGAGGTTTCCATTCTGTTCAATGTGGTGCGATCTCGGAGTTAGTATATTTAAGCAGTGGGGTGTGTGGGGGGTGTAGAGGGGCTTCCCCTCCCTGCTTACAACATTTATTTTGTTGTCCGTTGTGTTTTTTTTTTTTTTTAGGTAGTCAAAGCTATGTAACTTCAAACATAATGGTTTGACCATTAGGTGTTTGAAGTTACATATAGACCCGTCTGTATCATGCAGCCTGTAATGGGAATTAATGAATCAATGCTGTTTTCACTGTTTAGCAAGCTTTTTTGTTGTTTACACTGTTTGTTGAGTATTTACTGGTAGTTTTTCACTGTTTTAAAGCTATCTGTTTTGCCTGCTCTGGTTTTCCTGCCAAGCAGTACTTAATTAACTGACCTGTTAACTGTTTAAATCACTCTTTAGACCCTCCTGTCTGATTTTCTGCTGTTTTACAGTGTCTCACTGCTTTTTTTCTGCAGTGTTAAACATTTTCTAGTGTTTTCTGCTGAAGCTAAGGTAGCTAGTAGCTGTAGCACAGTCCAGATTCAGACCTGATGCTTCTAGAACTGTTTGTAGTGGTTTGTTTTGAGAACATTTGCCAGGCCATCTTGGATTGAAGACGCCTATCTGTAATTTTGTGAGAGAATTGTATGGATTGGGACCTGACTGGTAAAGGGAGTCTGGTCTAGGGCTTGGAATAAGCATCCTCATTTGTCCTTTTGAATCTTTTTAGAGTGTTTTTCAAGTTTTAGCTTCTGGTATTTAGGTCCTGCATCTGAGCAGGTTTTTGCTTATTTGTACTGAGCTGAACTGAGGTAGGCTACCGACCACAACTCTGAGCTGAGATACCGGCTGACTAAAGGCTTCTGAGCTTCCATAAGTTGCCTGTTTTTCACTTATTTATACTATTTACTGCACTTTCTTATTGCCTGCCACCTACTTCTATACTGTATTCATTTACTGTGTACTAAACTACACTGCTATACTGCAATTGCCTGTTATACTGTGCTTGTAAAATTGAATTTTATTGCTGTTTTCACTGTTTAGCAAGCTTTTTTGTTGCTTCTACTGTTTAGTATTTACTGGTATTTTTTTTTCTTGCTGTTTAAAGCTATCTGTTCTGCCTGCTCTGTTTTTTTCTGCCAAGCAGCACTTAATTACCTGACAGTGAGACAACTGTTTATATCATTCATTAGAGCTTCCTGGCTGATTTTCTGCTGTTTTAAGCATGTTTTCAGTGTCTTACTACTATTGTTCTGCTGTGTTAAACATTCTCTAGTGTTTTCTGCTGAAACTAGTGTAGCTAGTAGCTGTAATATAGTCCAGATCTGATGCTTCTGGAACTGTTTGTAGCGGTTTGTTTATTTTGAGCACATTTTTCAGGCCATCTTGGATTGGAGGGGGCCTATTTGCAATTTTGTGAGAGAACTGTATCGATTGGGACCTGACTGGTAAAGGGATACCAATCTCTGGCTTAGAATACGCATCTTCATTGGTCCTTTTGAATTTTGAGTTTTATTTAAAGTTTTAACTTCTGGTATTTAGGCCCTGCATTTGAGCAAGTTTCTGCTTGTTTGCACTTTGCACAGCACTGCACACTACCATGCAACTGTGTGCCAAAGCTGGACAGTTAAATTCAACAAAATCTTCCTGAAAACCCAGGCAGATGTATCCATTCACTGAGCTCCTCTGTGATTGTTACTGAAAAGCCACTACTAGTGGCAACAGTCTTTAACGTAGCATTATGGACAGTTGGGCTACCCTTTTTTCTCCTGCCAACCTCGTTACAGCAGCGAAGCAATTGCCTCATGTACACAGACAACCCTCTGCTAATAACACAATCTAATACAGAGTGCAAGAGATGTATTCACCCCAAGAATCTAGAATCCATGCTCTCTCACTCAAAACAGTAACACTGAGGAGGATGTCAACTCACCCACCACTACATTTTCACATAGTACCACTACTGATACACATGCCACTACTCATACACACAGTATGCATCAAATACGTAAATCCACATAAGTGGATGTTCTCTCAAAAAGCTTATCAAAATACTAGAGGGCTCCAAAACACAAGTCTGCTACAGCTAATACAGACTCCACAGCACCCATGACACACAGCAACACCAGTGTCTCCCCCATCAAGCCCATAAGGCATAACACTCAAGTTTTCTTTTCATTGGAGACTCAGCAGTGAGACACATGGATGTCCCACTCACCAGGATGGACAAAGAAAAAGTCACGGTCAGCTGCCTGTCCGGTGACAGGATTTACCAAATCATGCATGCACTCAGGTCTCTCATCAACAAGTACTGTTATGACTCTGTCATAGTTCATGTTGGTGTGAATGACCTGAGATGTACCTTACTGGACTATATGAAGAGAGACATGGTAAAGCTCTCTGAGTATGTGTCCCAGACAGCTATGTCCCTAGCCCTGAGCAGCATACTACCCTCATCTAGAATGATACCACAGTATAAACAAAAATGATTGATTTCAGTAATTGGCTTTATTTTTGGTGTCGTTATAAGGGGAAGGGGATCCATTTCCTGTCTGCCTGGGAAGCCATGGTCGACAAACCTCGCTGCTTTGCCAGAGATGGTTTGCACCTGGCACCCCAAGGCTTTTGGCTGTGGGCAAAAGCTCTTGCCTTCCCCATAGTGCCTTTTTTAGTCAAGGTCTTGAAAACAACATTACCAATGTGAAATTAACCAATCAGAACAAAATAATGGTCATGCTGCTAAATGCTAGGAGCTTAGATCAAAAACTGCACTCCCTGGAAGCACTTCTATCACTAGAAGATGTAGATGTCTGTGCAATTACAGAAACCTGGTTTAAGGCTTCAGAGAGTACCCCAGCCCTGCAAGGCTACAATGCCTTCCATACCTTTAGATCGTAAAATGAATGCATGAAAACCAAATGAGGTGGTGTTTCAGTCTATATTAGAGATAAATTTTCCTCCCATCTAGTTAGACTGGACAACTCCATGGAGTTACTCTAGGTCCAGTTTATAGTGGTTAATACCCCCACTGAAGTCCTAGCCAGTTATAGATCCCTCTCCATGTTTCACAACACCCATGAAGCCTACTTAACCAAATTGAAGACAAATTTTACCGAACGTACTGATTCTGGGGGATGTCAATTGTCCCTCCATCAGCTGGGAAACCTACTCTAGCCCAAACTTGCTAGCACAAAAGTTTCTTGACTTTGTGAATTCAAATGGCCAGGAGAAAATTGTCCATACCTGACAAGAGGAACAAACATTCTAGATCTGGTCCTCATCAAGATGTCAAACAGGTGCTCTGCTGTTACTGTTGGACCCTCATTAGTTAAAACTTACCACAAATCAGTCACCATCAAACTGACACTAACACCAGGACATGCAAAGGGTGAAGTCAGACTAAAAAGCTTCACCAAGGCAAACTATATCCTCTTAGGTGAAGGTATAAATGCATTCCAAGCTCCACCCCAAGATGAAATTGGTAACTACACCGAAGCTTACACTAAAGCCCTGTACAATCACTTGCATAAATGTATAAATTCGGCTGTAACAGAATCAAAGCCCGAACCCCAGGTAAAATCAAGCTACCGTGGTGGACTTCCAGCATCAAAATACTCTACAATAAATGCAAAAAAAGTTGCTGTGTAAGAAAACAAACACAAAGACCCAACAAAGGAAAAGCTCCCTTTTCAGCCTTAACAGGCAAATAAAACAACTTGTCAAATCCTCTAAGCGCTCCTTTGAGAGAAACCTAGCAAACACTGCTAAGGATAACCAAAAGGCCTTTTACAGCTAAGTACGTAACCTAAAGGGTAGGACCCAAGCATGTGCAGAACTGGTGGCTAATGGTATCTCAAACTGACCCCATAGAGATATCAAACTTGCTACTGGATAGATTTGGCAAACATTTCACTCCCTTATCCCCTCCTAACTTGCAACAAATCCTTCCGCAAACCCCCTCCACCTTCCATATCTGAAGAGCAGGTCCTCAAAGCCCTGTCCAAGGCAAAGGACATGGTCTCTATGGGACCAGACAACATCCCAGGCTGTCTTCTAAACAGGCTAAAACATGAACTAGCATCACCACTTAGTACCCTTTTCAATCATAGCCTAACCATAGGCTTTGTTCAAGTGGAATGGAGAACAGCTACAGTTATTCCCTTCCCACAAAGGTGGCCTAGCAACAGATCCAGGGAATTACAGACCCATAAGCCTGACCAGCCTCATCTGTAAGACCATGGAACGCATCATTATGGACCTCATAAATAAAGACATAGGTGACCTCCAAACCCTGGATCCTTCCCAATTTGGCTTCATGAAGGGGAGATTCTGCCTTTTAAAGCTGGTGGATTTCTTTGAAAGTGTGACCAAGGCCATTGATGAGGGCATATCTGTGTAAACAGCATACCTCAACTTGGCAAAGGCTTTCGACCAATCCCACATTCAGACATTACCAATAAACTTAGTAAACTGAATGTAAACCCCATCATTGTAAGATGGGTTGCCAACTGCCTCACAAACTGGACACAGACTATCAAAGTGGATGACGCTACATCAACCAGCAGCCTCTTACCAGCATGGAGCCACTGGGATCATTGCTGGGCCCCCTACTGTTTGGTATATACTTCTCAGAAGTTCAGGTGAAACTAAAGGGTTGTGACTGACTAAGTTTGCTGACAAATGCAAACTAGGTACAATCATTGAATCCCCAAATGGGTCTATATTAGAACATCGAAGTTTCAAAACTTCGAATGTTCTAATATCAAACCCTATTCAGCGAAAGCTGAAAATATCGAAGGAACAGAAAACCAAATTTTTTCCTAGGGAAAGAATTTGATTATCCGTTTCTGTTGCTTTGGTATTTTCAGAGCTGTGGTGGAAAGTTGCAGGTCGGGTTCAGGTAAGTGTGCGATTGAGTGCGGGTTAGGTTAGTTAGGGTGCGGGTTAGGTATGTGTGCGATTCTGTGGACATAAGGATTAGGGCGGTTTAGATGAGTTAGGGTCAGGGCGTGGGTTAGGTATGTGTGTGATGGTGTGGACATGAGGGATAGGGCGGGGTAGGTGAGTTAGGGTTAGGGCGTGGGTGAGGTGAGTGTGTGATAGTGACAGACCTTAGGGTTTGGGTTAAGGTAAGTGGATAGTTAGTGGTGCGTGTATAGTTTAGTGTAGGGTTAGGTGTAAGATTTTAGGTGCATGTGTGTGGATTGCTGTTTGTTTGGTGTGCTTGTGTTGTGTGTATGTGTTTTGGAACAGTGAAATTTTCCCTAGGAAAAATTTCGCTGTTCTGTATGTTCGATGTTTCCAGCTTTCATGAATAGGGTTCGATATTAGAACATTCAAAGTTTTGAAACTTAGATGTTCTAATATAGACTCTCCCCAAATGATGTCAGTATACTCCAGGAGAGTCTTGTACAGACCAGAAACTGATGCATTAGTCATGGTCTCAAATTGAATGCAAAGAAATGCATCATCATTCCCTTTGGCACAAACAATGTCCCTTCATCCTAAGTATCCACGAAGTGGTAAGGGAACTGGGATCATAGGTTGACCATCACCTTAAATTTGACCACCATGTGTATACCATTGTAAGGAAAGCTTTTCATATAGCTCACTTGATTTAGTAAAGGCATCCCCTCAAGAGCAAAAGAGGTCACAATCCCCCTATACTATGCACTTATCCAGCCCATAATTGAGTATAACACCCCATTTGGTATGTACCGTACTAAGCACCTTCACAATTAGAGATACCTCAGAGGTTTCTAACAAAGAAAATTAAGGGGCTCCAGCATGTGGCTTACACAGCCTGAGTAAAGTCCCTGTCACTATACTCTATATTGTATAGACTTCTTAGGGGAGACTTTTATGTCTGGCCTACAGAGTAACCAAAGACCCAAACCTAATGAACTTACTGCATATCCATATATTGTATGGGTCTAGGGCCACCCATTCTGGGGACTTAAATATGGATTGTGACTACAATAGGACTTGCTGGAGAGACAGATTTATTTCCCAGCAACTGCCATGTCTTTGGAACAGACTACCAATTTGCTTGAAGCAGAGCACCTCTGTGACACTGTTTAAGAAGTTGGCATAGAGATTAAGGTGTTTACCCTATAAACAAAAGGTCCAGGGTTTGATTCCCACATGGGGCAATTGGCTAGGCTTAAAATGGCCCACAAGGGCAGTTAGCCTAGTACTAATCTATAAACCTAAGAGGAACCTGAATGAGTGGATGGGGCATCATAAACTCTTACCAGGGATAGTGCTCACAACCTTCCTGGACATGGGCAGTCATCACTAAATGCAGTCTTAGGTATTGGCTAGTACTTCTATTGTATTACATTGGGTTGAAACGGATAAGTTTAAAATGACTTCCAGGTCGATAGCCTAGTAATCTGCTATGATCCAATGGTAAATAATAAAGAAATTGCATGTATAACATTCTCAGAAGATTAATATAAGGACCATTCCAGTGAGGCATCTTGATAAAAAGTAGTAGAGAACTGACAGGAGAAAAATGAAACTAAATCTTCCCACTCCCCTTCAAAAGACATGGCAGTTAGATTTATTAAAACTTGACTAAGAACTTGATACATGACTATAAATACTAGCCGTGACATCAGATTATATAAACTTTCATAATGTACGCCAACAGTCCACCTAAAAAGATTGCAATAGTTAAAGTACCTGATACAATTTATATCACTGCATTTCTTGTTTGCAAGGATTACCATTGTAAAAGTATTTCAACTGTCTGTATGTCAATATGTTTATCTGTAACTTATTGTGAGCTACACTCCCCCATGTATAATTAAGATTCTCTGTACTTTTCTTTATTTCAGTGTTTTTAATGTGTGAAACTTTTCTCCCTGGCCTTCCACTGAAAATAAGTTCCTGAACCAGTAGGACTTCGCCAGTTAACAAATGTCAAATAAATAAATATAGTAAACTATGTGTAGTATTAAATCTGAATTTATTCTAGGTAGAGATTTATCTAACAAGGGTAGCTCTAGGAAGTCTGCTGAAGATAAATACAAGGGCATCAAAAGACAAAATGGAAAAAAAAGTTTTAGAGAGGATATACATAGTCAAACAAAGCAACACTGGAAATCATGAGGCTTCTACAGCAGTAAAAAAAAAATAGAATTCTCGTGGCACAAAGTGATAAAACATTAAATACTGAAAGAAAACACACAGTAACATTTTACCTCCCATTTCACAGTAGTTCATCTGCTTTTACTGTAATTGTGTTCTTCATACTTTTATTGCCTTATTTTTGCTCTGTGCTCTTAAGTGTTTGATTGCTTTTATTCTGCTGCATTTAATACTGCTTGTTAGTAGCCTAATTAAATTTGTTATTCTAAGCATTTTAAGCTTTGGTCTTAGCACTTGTGCTTCAGGCGAGTTACTTTACATTTAAGAAGGTTCTTGTGGTCTACACTCTTGTGGACAAACCCTTAACAAAACCTTTTCTCCATAAAGTCCTGTATACCAGATTCTAGAATTTCCTTGTGTTCTGACTGTGTGTGCTTCTCAAACAATCTGAAAATATAGAGCTGATAAATATATTTTGTTGGCACTTTTTAATTGTTCAGAGTTCTGCACTGTCTTAATTTTTGCTTGACTGAATTATTTATATATTTGCTGGCATTTTTTTCTGATACTCTAAATGCCTCCATTTTGATTTTTCCTAATTTACTGCTTTCTGCACTTGCTTTTAGTCGTTTTTTTAATTTAATTACATTTATTTAAACTGTATTTGCTTTAATATTGGTGCACAATCAAGTGTGCTAGCTTGCACTGCATTTGAATTGTTTCTACTGCTGTTTTAGCTGTTTTTTCTGTAAAAAACAAAAACAAACAAAAAAGTTCTAAGCTTGTTAACCACCTTTCCTATAACTAGTCTAGTCCAGATACATATTTGCTGTATCCAGGACTGTTTGTAAGCTTCTGAGCCCCCCAAGCCTTTCTATGTTGGAGGGAAGCCATCTAGCTTATCAGTGGGAGTGGTAAGCACTAGGTATCTACCACAAGAGGAGTGGTTTCTGGCCCAGAAAATGTAGTTTATTAGCTGTTTGGGCAGTTTTTCCATCCCTTTCAACTTTCTGGTTTAAAAGCCCACATTTGTGTTGGTTTCTAATTGTTTAAGCTTTGTGCAGCAGCGCCGAGCTGAGGTAAACTATTACTGGTGCCAGAAAGTCTGCACTTCAGTTTTTCCCTTAGATCTTGGTAATTCTTCTTCTCTCTCTCGCACTTCAAGTAGCTTATTCGTTTTGCACTTCAACAGGTTTTTTATAGCAATTATTGCAGCACACCTAAGTGCCCTCAGCACATTCTTCACGGAAATAGCGCCAGTACTTAGTAGTTATGACCAACCCTCCTGGCATGATTAAAGGGCAGTTCTTTGTGCTTTCTCCTATTAACCTGGTACACTTGGGCATTCTGAGGCAGTGTAGCAACTTCCTCATGTACACAGACAAACCTTCTCCTCTTACCTCCCAACACATAGACTTGAGAGAGATGCACTTATATCACCAAATTGGAAGCTATGCACTCTTCAGCCAAGAGTGGACTAGTTGGTCAAGAGGAGAAGGTCAACACCTGCACCACACCACATGAAACACATAGCCCTCCAGAACACCCACCATCACAGCTCTCACGTAAAAACACAAACCACACACCCACCTTTGTGGAGGCTCTGAATAGAAATTTAAAATTTACCCAAACAGCAGAGACCTCCAATATAGAAATGCACTCGACCACCACAACACAGCACAAACCACCGGACACATAGCTCACTTTCACAGTGTGGCCCTCAACCTAAGCCACTAAGGCTAAACACCTTTCCCAATGCACTAATCATAGGTGACTCAATAGTGAGGCACACAGATGTTCCACTCACTAGGTCGAATAAGGAGAAGGTAACAGTCAGATGTCTATCAGGTGCCAGAATCCATCACATGACACGCACACTCAGGTCACTCAACAACAAGTACAAATATGACTCTTAATTGTCCATGTGGGTGTGAATGACCTGAGACACACCTCCCTGGACTACATGAAAAGAGACATGGTGGAGCTGTCGGATTATGTGGCCGAGGCAGGTATGACCCTAGCCCTGAGCAGTATCCTACAGCCACCCAGAATGATACCGCAATACCAACAAAAAATGTTCAACTTCAACAATTGGCTAAGTTTTTGGTGTCTCTCTAAGGGGGATCCAGTATCTGTTTGCTTGGGATGACACGATTGACAGACCTCGATGCTTTGCCAGAGATGGCCTGCATCTGTCACCCCTGGGTTTCAGAGTACTGGCTAAGGCTCTTGCCACCACTATAGTGCCTTTTTTAGGCAGTGTTCCAAAGATCAAATTACTACTGTAACAGCTATAAATAAATGCAATTTGAGGGTCGTGCTGCTCAATGCTAGAAGTCTAAATCTTGATGCACTCGCTCAAAGCACTCCTCAAAATGGAGAACATCAACATTTGTGTTGTAACAGAGACCTAGTTTAAAGCAGCAGAAAGCACCCTTGTGCTACCAGGCTATAACTCATTTCACACCTTTCTGCCCCAAAACATGGACAGAAGCACCAAAGGCAGTGGTGTCTCCATATTCATAAAGGATATGCAAACCTCCAGACTAGTAGCCCAGCATAACCCATCTGAGATACTTCAGGTGCAACTAACATTGGGTAAGACAGCAATGCAGGGCATAGCCTGCTATAGGTTCCCAACCATGTCCCTAGACTCTCACTCCACAATCCTAAGCACCCTGGAATCTATCAAGGTCCAACCCAACACTCTCATACTAGGAGACTTTAACTACCCCTCCATCAGCTGCTAAAACTACTCAAGCACCAATACACTGGCCCAATGCTTCCTGGAATTCATCAATTCCAGTGCACTGGACCAGCTCATTCTGACCTCCACTAATAGAAGCAACATCCTTGACCTGGTTATTGCTAACATGCGACTGTTGCTCTACACCAATAGTCAATCCCTCCCTGAACAGATTCGACCATAAACAAATCACCATGGAAATCTACATGTCACCCCCCCCCCCCCGCAAAGGTAACCACCTTGAAAAACTTCTCCAAAGCGGGGGCTAACTTCACTGCAGCCATGCCAATGGAAAATAGCTACATGACTGCTGAATCATACACCAGTGCACTGTGTGAACATGTACATAAATGTATGGAACTAGCCATACCCAACAGAACCAAGATGCTCTCCTCCAAAAAAAGGAAGCCAATTTAGTGGTGCCCTGCCATTAATAAACTCTACAACAGAAGGAAGAAACTGTTGCAGAAAATGGTGAAGTCCCAAGACTGGAAAAATTCCCTTATTAGCCTAAACAAAAAGTTGGGATCCCTCATCAAATACTCCAAAGCCAGCTATGAAGACAGAATTGCAGCAGACACTAACAATCACAAAGCTTTCTATAGTTGTATCAAGAACCTCCATGGCAATACCCAGATTTGCTCTGACTTACTGCACAGTGGTACTCCTATACCGAGCCAAAAGATATTGCCAGCATACTGGATGACAGATTCCGTGCCAACTTTACCCCTCTCTGCCCCCCTAAAAGACCAATCACAATACCGGAAGAATGCCAAGCACTCAGCATTACTGTAGCACAGGTTAAAGCTGCATTGTCCAAGGTCAAGAATACAGCTTCCATGGGACCTGATAATATCCCTGGCTGTGTTCTACATGAACTACAATGCGAGCTGGAACCACATCTGTGTGCTCTGTTCAGTCACAGCCTCACCTCAGGCTTTGTTCCTACTGAATTCACTACTCACTAAACTAGGTATAAATCCCTACGTCACAAGATGGGTTGCCAACTGACTCACTGACAGAACCCACACTGTAAAAGTTGCAGACTCTAAATCTGACTTCAAACCAGTGACAAGTGGAGTACCACAGGGTTCAGTCCTGGGACCTCTCCTGTTTGGTATCTACTTCTCTGAAGTAGAGGCTAACGCCTCTGGCTAATGAAGTTCGCAGATGACTGCAAATTAGGAGCCATAGTCGAGTCCCCAAATGATGTGGACATCCTACAGAAGAGCCTCACTAAGACAGATGCCTGGTGTCAGAGTCATGGCCTTAAGCTCAATGCCAAAAAGTGCATTGTCATCCCCTTTGGTAAAAACTCTGTACCCATGAACTACCACATAAATGGCAGTCTGCTTAATGCCGAATGTGTGATAAGAGACCGGGACCCAGGTGGACAGTAGTCTCTCCTTTGATAATCGCATTGCCACAGTAGTCAGGAAATCCTATGTGGCACACCTCATCATAAAAGGGTTCTCATTCAGGAAAAGAGGTCATTGTTCCCCTCTATTTGGCACTCATTAGACCCATTATAGAGTACAATGCCCCTTTTGGAATGTATCTCACAAGATATCTGCAGCAGCTGGAAAGGCCACAGAAGTACCTCACAAAGAGGATTACTGGCCTCAAACAGATGCCCTACACTGACCGTCTCAAAAAACTCCAGCTTTACTCTGTAGCATATCGCCTACTCTGAGGAGATCTCTGCCTAACATATAAAGCTATGTTAAACCCAGAGCTGTTGGACATGCTACACCTAAAGAAATCCCAATCCCTCTGAGCTACACACTCTAGGGACCTAAACCTTGTCACCACAATAAACAGGACATGCTGGAGGGATAGATTCCTGTCCCAGAGACTTCCTATATTTTGGAACAGGCTACCCATCTATATCAAGCAAAGTTCCTCATTAGCAATCTTCAAGAAAAATCTTGATGAGTGGATGGGAAATAGGTAATTCAGCCCGGGGATCACTTCTGTGGCTCTTCCTGACAGGGGCACAGGAAATTAACTTTCTTGGGTGGTGTAAGCCAGGGAACCTTATTGGCTAGGCTTACTTAGGCCCTTGGGCTGATAGCCTAGTACCTACCTATGAATCTATGAATGGCACACTGCTACAGTCATCCCTTTCCATAAAGGGGGAGCAAATACAGACCCTGGGAATTATCACCTCATTAGCCTGATGAGTCTGATATGTAAAGCTATGGAGTGCATCATCATAGACCTCATTAACAGATATAAGAAATCTCCAAACTGTAGATCCCATGCAATTTGGCTTTGTGAAAGGGAGATCATACCTGCTCAACCTAGTTGACTTCTTTGAGTCAGTCACCAGGGCTGTGAATGAAGGTAAGGCAGTGCATACAGCCTACTTCAATTTGGCCAAGGCCTTTGATACCATTCTTCACTCGGGAATTATGGATAAACTCACCTAACTAGGCATCACCCCACTAGGTGGGTTGTAAATTGACTCACAGAACACACAGTGTGAAAGTAGCGGATGCCAAGTCAGACTGCTGACCAGTCACAAGTGGAGTCCCACAGGGATCGATCCTGGGTTCTCTCCTGTTCGGCATCTACTTCTCAGAAGTCCAGGCCAACACAAAGGGACTCTGGCTGACCAAGTTCACAGATGACTGCAAGCTGGGAGCCATTATTAACACAGAAAAAAACCCTCTGCAAGTAGGACCAGGTGCAAGGCAGGAACTGATACAAGTAGACAAAAACGCCAGCACCAATTCAGTGAAAAGCACCAAACAAGACTAGTAAAGTAAATACATAAGTATTTTATTGAAAAGTAATATACATCCCAGACCAGTTTCAGCCAACGGGCTTTCCGCAGTGGGAATGAAAGTAATTACTAATGTGAAGTGATACACATGTATATATAACATGAACCATCCAGTAGGATTCTACCCAAAGTATTCTTCCCAACATTCAAATTGTTTCCTGTGTGGAAAATAAAAAGAGAATGAAAAGTTATACAATAAAACAACATTGTTAATGATAATATGTATAATATAACAAGTAAAAATAAAAATAAAAATAAAATACATAATTTTACAAATGGTCATTCAAACCAGGTGAAAATAAAGCACCCAGTTTAATGATCCAATACTTCTCTTTTTTTGTAAGGATTGAGTGCCAACCTTGTTTATTGGATCTGTTACCGAGAATCCTGTCAATAATAGTGAACCGGAATCTGGCTGAGTTGTTGTGTAGGCAATGTCTGTATAGAGCATTGGTCTCTCTCTTGGTTCATATGTCACTACGATGCTCAGACATATGCAAACAAAGTGGTCATGGTGTTTGTCCAACATAAAAACAATAAAAACAGCCACATGTGCATGTTGCAAGATACACCACCCAGTCGCTGTTACAGTTGCCAAAAATTTTTATGTCATATATCCTGTCAGTGTTTTTGCTGGTAAACTGTTTGGATGTGAAAATAAATGGACATGATGAGCAATGACCACAATTGTAAGTGCCCCGTAGTTTGTCACCTGTCATAGTTAATTGATGGGGTATAGCTACAGCCAAGCTTACCCTTTTAAAATGTGAGAAAAAAGAACCAAGTGTCCTGCCTCTTCTATATCCATACTTATATGCATCACCAATCAAAGGTGTAAGTTCATCATTGGCAGTAAGAATGTTGCAGTGTTTGGACATAACATTTCTGATTAAGTTGATATCGTCCAAATGTTGTGATGAACCAAATGGATTCATCCTGTTCAGTATGAGTTTTATCACGATATGGGAGAAGTGAGGTTCTAGTTGAGTTGGAGGCAACCTGTCGAGCACCCTGGATGTCCGGCTCATTGTAACCCCTAGCTCTAAACCTATTGACCAGATCCTGTTGAGATTCTTCGTATTCATTTTCTGAGGAACAGATTCTACGAATCCTGAGGAACTGAGATTTGGGTATGTTTCGAATGATGTGGTTGGGGTGCATACTGGTTGCATGTAGTAAGTTATCATACTGGGGATATTTGTGAAATGTTTCGCTTTGTAAAGTGTCGCCTGGATTCTGAGCTATGGTGACATCCAAAAAGTTAATCTCAGACCTGTCGCAAGTTAGAGTGAATTCTATTCCCCATTTGTTCTGATTGAGATACAATACGAATTCCGCCAGATATTCCCCATCCAAACGCCAAACCAAAAAAAAAATCATCCAGATACCTACGCCAAATATCAAGTCCCTCAAGATATAGATTGTGTGTGGAGTCATAAATAAGGTGTTTCTCAATGTATCCCATAAAAGAGGTCTGCATATATATGAGCAAAAGACGCTCCCATAGCAGTGCCTTTAAGTTGCCAATAACATTCTCCCTGAAAATGGAATACATTTTTGTTAAGAACATGCTCTGCCATACAGACTAAGAGTGTGTTAAAGGCCACCAGATATAGTTGGGCTTTTTCCAGCCAAGAATTAAGGGCTTCCAATCCACCCCAGTGTGGTATATTGGTGTATAAGGCCTTGACATCCAGGCTGCAGAGTAGCCAGTCAGGTTCCAGTTAGCTGTCAGAAATTATTTGTAAAAATTGTGTAGTGTCCTGTATTTTAGCACGAATGAAGCCAAGCAGTGGTTTGAGATATAATGTAAGGAACTCAGATAGTGGTTCAGTCAGAGAACCCATGCGTGATACAATCAGTCTTCCGGGGGGATTATTAAGGCTTTTGTGTATCTTGGGCAAAATATATAATGTTTGTTTCTGTGGATCATTTACCATAAGATACAGAAATGATACCCTCTGAGACAGCCAGATCCAAAAAATCATCAATTTCCCGCTTGAAGTTCGGTGTGGGGTCAATAAGTTTGAGAACAAATATATGGCATTTGAGGCTTTTTAAGGCCTACTTGAATAAGGAAATAACCCCCAGGGGTCTGAAAATGGAGATCCAACCTTTAGTAAGTAAAACTGATGAAACCTTGACCAATGAATGGTTTCAGGTCCAACAACAGGTATCTATGAACTTTGTTCGAATCCTAAGTTCTTATTATGAACGAACCATTGAAACCAACATCAAAGAGGTTGGTGACCTGTGTGGGGAAGTCAAAATTTATGAGAGACACTCACAATTTTCTATATGCCTTAACAAGCTGTCAAAAGAACTTGTGTTTGAAAAACCAATCAAGGACAAAAAAATGAAAAAAATTTAATAGGGATTTAACCGATTACCAGAGGGGATGACCTTTTGACACTACTAAAAATGTCAGATTTATGGATATCAGACAGAAGCCTGGTAGGAATAAAAAAGACCCAGATCAAAATTGAAGGGGTCTCATACATACAGCAGTACATCAACAGAGGATTCCTCCACTACAGACACTGAAGGGACTAACACTGTGGAATCCTGGTTTCTAAGAAATCTAAAAATCAGACCCACCCTTTAAACGCATTAGGAGGAGGGATGGGAGAAAACATAGAAGGTACAAAGATAGATAGAATCGAGGGTCTCCTACAAACGTTTGAGACAATAGATTGTAACATTTTGAACATTTCTAAAACTGTTTTAACAGATGACCAAAAGAAACTTTTGAATAAAGGTTTGAACTTTGTTCCTGGGTTTTTTGTTGATGAATCAGATATAGTTAATGATATTAATGACTTTTGTCGCAGGATTAACCTCAAACTTTTCTTTGGGTTTAGATCTAATGAGTTCAAATTTCACAAATCCAACTTTGTACCACCTATGAACCGTAATGTAGCTGTTTTTCAACCAGCAGTACTCTGGGATATACACTTTAAGTTCGACCAGTTTGTCCCTTTGAAACACAATCTATCTACCAATGAACAACAGGCATTGCAACAACTTAGTGATAACAAAAATATCGTCATTACCCAGGCTGACAAGGGTGGGGCCATAGTTATTATGGATATGGATTATTATCTGGGGGAGGAAAATGGACAACTGTCCAACCCTTCCCATTATATGAAGATGCCTATTGACCCCACACTGAACTTCAAGCGGGAAATTGATGATTTTTTGGATCTGGCTGTCTCAGAGGGTATCATTTCTGATACGGTGAAGACACATCTTATGGTAAATGATCCACAGAAACAAACATTATATATTTTGCCCAAGATACACAAATGTCTTAATAAACCCCCCGGAAGATCGATTGTATCAAGCATGGGTTCTCTGACTGAACCACTATCTGCGTTCCTTACATTATATCTCAAACCACTGCTTGGCTTCATTCGTGCCAGAATACAGGACACTACACAATTTTTACAAATAATTTCTGACAGCCAACTGGAACCTGACTGGCTACTCTGCACCCTGGATGTCACGGCCTTATACACCAGTATACCACACTGGGCTGGATTGGAAGCCCTTAATTCTTGACTGGAAAAAGCCCAACTATATCTGGCAGATTTTAACACACTCTTGGTCTGTATGGCAGAGCATGTTCTTAACAAAAATGTATTCCATTTTCAGGGAGAATGTTATTGGCAACTTAAAGGCACTGCTATGGGAGCGTCTTTTGCTCATATATATGCAGACCTCTTTTATGGGATACATTGAGAAACACCTTATTTATGACTCCACACACAATCTATATCTTGAGGAACTTGATATTTGTCGTAGGTATCTGGATTATTTTTTTTTGGTTTGGCGTTTGGATGAGGAATATCTGGCGGAATTCGTATTGTATCTCAATCAGAACAAATGGGGCATAAAATTCACTCTAACTTGCGACAGGTCTGAGATTAACTTTTTGGATGTCACCATAACTCGGAATCCAGATGACACTTTACAAGGCAAAACATTTTGTAAATATCCCCAGTATGATAACTTACTACATGCAACCAGTATGCACCCCAACCACATCATTCGAAACATACCCAAATCTCAATTCCTCAGGATTCGTAGAATCTGTTCCTCAGAAAATGAATATGAAGAATCTCAACAGGATCTGGACAATAGGTTTAGAGCTAGGGGTTACAATGAGCCGGACATCCAGGGTGCTCGACAGGTTGCCTCCAACTCAACTAGAACCTCACTTCTCACATATCGTGATAAAACTCATACTGAACAGGATGGATTAATTCGGTTCATCACAACATTTGGACGAAATAGCAACTTAATCAGAAATGTTATGTCCAAACATTGGAACATTCTTACTGCCAACGATGAACTTACACCTTTGATTGGTGATGCATGTAAGTAGGGATATGGAACAGACAGGACACTTGGTTCTTTTTTCTCACATTTTAAAAGAGTAATCTCGGCTGGAGCTATACACCATCAATTAACTATGACAGGTGACAAACGATGGGGCACTTACAATTGTGGTCATTGCTCATCATGTCCATTTATTTTCACATCCAAGCAGTTTACCAGCAAAAACACTGACAGGATATATGACATAAAATTTTTTGGCAACTGTAACAGCAACTGGGTGGTGTATCTTGCAACATGCACATGTGGCTCTTTTTATGTTGGACAAACATGACGACCACTTTCTTTGCATATGTCTGAGCATCGTAGTGACATACGAACCAAGAGAGAGACCAATGCTCTATACAGACATTGCCTACACCAAAACTCAGCCAGATTCCAGTCCACTATTATTGACAGGATTCTCGGTGACAGATCCAATAAACAAGGTTGGCACTCAATCCTTAAAAAAAGAGAAGTATTGGATCATTAAACTGGGTGCTTTGTTTTCACCTGGTTTGAATGACCATTTGTAAAATTATGTGTTTTATTTTTATTTTTACTTGTAATATTACATATATTATCATTAATAATGTTGTTTTATTGTATAACTTTTCATTCTCTTTTTATTTTCTACACAGGAAACAATTTGAATGTTGGGAAGAATACTTTGGGAAGAATCCTATTGGATGGTTCATGTTATATATACATGTGTGTCACTTCATATTAGTAACTACTTTCATTCCCACTGAGGAAAGCCTGTTGGCTGAAACTGGTCTGGGATGTATATTACTTTTCAATAAAATACTTATGTATTTATTTTACTAGTCTTGTTTGGTGCTTTTCACTGTAATTGGTGCTGGCATTTTTGTCTACTTACAGCCGTTATTAACTCCCCAAGTGATGCAGACATCCTACAGAAAGGCCTCACTGAGACCAATGACTGGTGTCGAAACCATGGCCTTAAGCCTAACGCCAAAAAATGTGTCGTCATCCCCTTTGGTAAAAACTCAGTTCCCACTAATTACCACATTAACGGGAGCCCAGTGAACACTGAAGGCATTATAAGAGATCTGGGGATGCAGGTTGACAGCAACCTCTCCTTTGACCACTACATTGCCACTGTGGTCAGAACACCCTTCTCTGTGGCACATCTTATTACCAAGGGTTTTGCATCCAGTTAGAAAAAGGTCATCGTCTCTCTCTACTCTTCCCTCATTAGACCAGTCATCGAGTCTAATGCCCCATTTGGCATGTACCTCACTAGACACCTACAACAGCTGGAGAGGCCACAGAAATACCTCACAAAGAGGATCCTTGGCATTAAACACATGTCCTACATGGACAGACTCAAAAGACTCCATCCATTCTCTGTCTCATGTCGCCTACTTAGAGGTGATCTCTGCTTGACTTACAAAGCAATGTCTGACCCAGCTCCATTAGAAATGCTACATCTAAAGAAATCCCAATCCCTCCACACCACACGCTCTAGAGACCTTAACCTCATTACCACAATCACCAGAACATGTTGGAGGGACAGGTTCCTCACTCATGGTCTGGAATAGACTTCTCATACATGTCAAACAGAGCACCTTGCTATGCCTCTTCAAGAGAAATCTGGATGAGTGGATGAATAGTAGAAAGTTCAGCTGGGGATCACTCCAGTGGCTCTATTCGATAGAGGCACTAGGAACTAACATCAGGTGGCAACATGCCAGTGCACTTCCATGGGCTAGACTTGTAAAGGCTCCAGGGCCATTAGCCTAGTACATACCTATGAATTAGAAAGTAAATTCTAAATGCAGATAAAGAAAAGAGAGACAGATTCATCCCCATGGAAATGATTACTGCTTCCATTCCAGTATTCAGCCCTTTGGCATTGAATGCATTGACATTTTCATGAGAAGTCAATGAGTGGTGGAGACTTTCGGTTATACATTGAGTGGAGAGCAACAGAGTGGTTCTCCTAGAGATAAATAATTGAATGTTGTTGGGTAATACAGTGAGGCATTCATTTGTGGTATTGTTGTATTGCTGAATGCAGAAAGAGTGACTTCAACACTGCAGACCTCGTCTGAAGTCTAAAATACATAGTTTGTTTACATGAGAAAGCTCAGCAGGCAGCCATGATGTTCACAATCTATGCAAATGTAATGGTAGAGAGTCAGGGCAAGGGATATCTGATGCTAAGACACATGAACAAGTACCGTTTTTATGGAGAGAAACTGAAAATAGGAGTCATTTAGCATCCTCCTTTTGCTCTGCTTACAGACTAAAGTGTGAAGTACTATAGGAAAAGCAGGGCCTCATCATTTTGCAGTCCTGGGTGATTGCAATGGGGCATTACTTGAACTGGAAGAGGATGGCTATAAGCTCTCCTCAAGCTAAAACACAAACTCTTTTGTTCCCAAGTTCTTTTTCACACAGTCACATTTTAAACATATTTTTCTTGGTGGAGGGAGTTACCCTTCACTCACCCATGCAGTAGAAAATATTACCCCCACTTACATGTAACAAACGCCAAGGACACTGCATTTTTGGGATATGGATACAGTGTCTTTACTAGCACAATTAGCTGACTACAGTTAGAAGTCACAGAAATGTTCTTCATAAAAATAATACAAGTTCCCTGCCTAGTCTTGGTTGTAGTCTCTTTCATAGTACCACATCATTTCTACACTGTCCAGGTTCATACCTTCCACCTGTTCATGACATTGTTAAAAGTGAATAAGATTAGAAAAAAGAATATGGTGATACCATTGTAATATCACTTTGTACTCTGTAACTGCCATGGTGATGACATCAAATTGTACTTGGTAACCAACAATACTAACTTTATTCAGGCAGTAATAAATGCAATGAACCAATGATTTCATTAAATAAGCTTTGTCTTTTATGTGATCAATTTGAGCCTGTTATTTATGAAGCTCTGTGCTCTTACAGCTATATAGAAAATTCTCTAGAAAAGACAATAATTTCGGGCCCTGTGCTCATTCAGGCCCTGTGCTCATACACCTATATAGAAGAGTCTCTAGAAAAGACAAGAATTTCAGGGTGGGTGAAATAATACCTTAGTGACATTAGAAGGTGGAAGTAGCCAAATGCACTTCATATACTTCTGTCTGGAAAAAAACTTGCAAGTAGTTTTCTCTAGATGAATCTTTCTTAGTGATTCATTTGGTGTTTTGTATTTATTGCTGCCTGAATAAAGTTACTGTCATATGTCGTGCACAGTTTGCTGTTGTTGGCTTGGTTTACAGCTGTTGACTTGCACTTAACATTCAGTAGATCAGCTGTTGTTTCATTTGGATTTGAGATTATAGATGTTTTTTTTTTTACTGGCACTTGTATCACAATTGCTATGCATAATACCTCAAGATGTCAGTGTATCAT
Organism: Protopterus annectens; assembly: GCF_019279795.1. Classification (NCBI taxonomy): domain Eukaryota; kingdom Metazoa; phylum Chordata; order Ceratodontiformes; family Protopteridae; genus Protopterus; species Protopterus annectens. The sequence continues at coordinate 128,178,899 of NC_056743.1, forward strand.
GTACTGCTGCTTGCTACACAAAAGGGTTATGTCTCACAGCTTGAACTATATGGCATAACCTACTGGAGAAAGATTTTTTTTTTAAATTTGCCTGTTTAGTTGTCACTCTTTGTCCAAACCCTAGCACTGACCACAAAGGGACAATTTTAAGATAGGAGTGTGGTTTGTTTACATGAGAAAGCTCAACAGGCAGCCATGATGGAGCCTTGTTTACTACAAAATATATTACTTTTTTCTTGGTTTGTAGGTAGTCACTTGCTCACAGTTGACAAGTGTGAGGACTAGTTCTAGAAGTGACTGTGCACACGAGCTATTACGAACAATTGTTGCCAGGTACGTATGATATGAGCTTAGATGTTAGAAGGACTCATAACATGACCTTAGAATTGGTAAATTATCTTGCCAGTTTGGCACCTCAGTACTAGGACTGCCAAGTTTTGTTTAGTGAAACTACTACTAACTGAAACTGAAAGCAACAAAGAAGTTTTATCAAGTCACTGTCACTTCAGAATGCAATTTTTTGTGCAGTGAATGAACTAATGTATGGTATATAGTGAATTTGCTGGGTGAATGCCTATGTGCCCATGTTATAACATACTTTGAGCCTGCTGCAGTTTGGTTACACCCCACTCCCCCAAGGTGCTACAATTTTAGATCGCCCACAAGTAGAGTTTGTGTGTTTTGTGTGTGTGAGTGTGGGGGATCTGCCTCACACACAAGTCACTGGTGCAGAAAGAATTGATGGAAGCTAGTTGGATGATGCACTACATCTCTATGGTTTCTGAATCATGAGTCTACCTGCAAAAGATTTTCCATCTAACCATTCTAAAACCAAATTTTGGCTAAATACTTAATTTACCAAGCTCTGTGCAAATATTCCATAAAAAATGTTTGATGACTTTTTATGGCACTTATCATATAGGTTCATAGGTTTATAGGTTGGTATTAGGCTATCAGCCCTAGGGCCTATACAAGCCTAGCCATAACAATTCCCTGGCTATTTCTTCCCACACTAGTTACTTCCCTGGACCCCTGTCTAGCAGGGTGACTGACGTGATCCCCACAGGTTGTGCATTTCAGGAAATATTTTAAAGGCATTTGCTCTTTGATATGTATTTTTTTAGGTTCCACTTGACCCCTCCTCACAGTCCAGTGGCTCTACATTACCTACACCCAATCTGCTCATTTTTTCTCATTATGAGAGAGAGACTCATGCTGACTCCTAGGCCAGAGTCCTATGGCCCATTTATTTCTATCATGAGACAGAGCCATATCTATGCATTTGTTCTCCTGAGGCAAGATTCAAGTGTTATGTTGTGACAATTCTGGGTGCCATGTGGGTTTGCCCTAACTCTTTTCCTGCAGAGGCTGGGAAGCTCTATACGAGTGCCACTATATTAAAGCAAACTTCTTAAAGATGGATCATTGCCTGCCTTGGATCAGTCCTTGGCTTATGCAGTGAGTGCTTCCCAATCCTCCCAGAGCTGTGCCTTAGTATTCCCCCACTTAACCAGTATGGACCAGCAGCGCTAGCTGCCTCACTACTCTCAGGAAGACTGAGTCAGATCTGAATGCTCATTCCCATGCTCCCCACCTGAATATTCTAGTGCCCGAACCATTAACTGAACTGTGGTTACCTGGGACATGTCCCTCTATGCCACTGGACTGGAGTGAACATGTGATTTTTGTGTAATTACATTCATTATCACTTGATCAACAATCAGCATTTAGTTGTCCTAGACATTACACTGTACACCTTATTTTACAGTATTGCTTACATGCTCTTTGCTTAGCCCTTGTTTGCATTTCCTTCAGGTGTGTAATGCATATATTAATAGCACTGTTTTATGTTAATTGGTATAACTACTATGTAAAATCCTATGGGTGTGTTCTTTGTCTGTTTACACTGGACATTCTGCAGTCATATTTGTCTTGCTCAGCCTTGTTCTTTCTTGTGGTATTGTCAGTAGTGCTCTGTCTTTGTTTAGGATAATAGCTGGAAAGAATCACTGGAACAGTTTCCATCCATAATTATTAAGAATATATTCAAAAAAGCTGATGGCCCTCAAAGTCACCTGCTCTATAACCTGCACACTGTGACCAGTTGCTGTAACATAGCATAAATAACCACACAATGTGCAGTTCCGGCACAATAAAGGCTGTCTCAGTGTTCAAGGACTGGAATGGTCCTAAATTAATCCCAGGAGAATACCTAGCCTAAATTTGACACTTAGGGCTAGAAGGTATAATAGTTGCTACTCAAAAGGGGTAGTTTACGTAGTATTTTGTCAAGCATGTTGGAGCTACTATATAGGGAAAACCGAGCACCATCTCAGATCTAGAATTTATGAACATATCAGGGATATAAACAAGCACAATGAGAATAATGCCCTATATAGGCATGCTTTGACTTGTAATGTGGCTGATTACAAATTCTGGGTAATAGAGGAGGTCGCTCACCCAGATAGGGGTGGTGACTGGGAGACGCTTTTGGAGTATAGGGAAATGATTTGGCAGTTAAGGCTCGATGCATGCTGTGGTAAGGGCCTTAATGACCACATTTCTATTACTCCAGCATTAAAATTGATAGCTGCAGATCCAAAGATTAAAAACAAAGTGAAAACAAGATGATAGTACTACAATGTATTCCCTTCTTTATATTAAGACTTTTTAGATTTTTAGTACTTTATATTTTATATATTTTTTATATTATTATTTTTATATTTTTAGCTTCACATTGTATTGTTATACATTTTTAAATATATTATATATAAATTCTATATATTATATTTATTATATATATATATTTATTATATTATATTTTATATACAGATATTCATGCATTTATTCATTTTACTATACACAATTTATTATACATATTTTATATATTTATGTATTTCTATTTATTTATGTATTTATTTAATTGTCCAACCATTCTGAATCGCAGTGGTTTTTGTATAATAAGATATTTTTTATATATATATATATATATATATATATATATTTATATTTATATATATATATATATATATATTCTTATATATATATATTTTTTATATATATACATTTATATTTTTTACACATATTTATAGTATATGCTATATACCTTGAGTATGTTTGGGTTGCTTCTATTTTATTCCACTTTATTTCACTTCAGTGTACTGCTATATGGTAAAGTGTCCCTTGATGCTGTGTACGCTAGCCCTTTTCACATGTCAGCCCTTTAATGTTTAATTTGTTTGTTAATTAAAGATGATACTGCTAGCCAATGATTTTTGAGCAATATGTATTTAACAAGGACCATCTGGAAATGGTGGTGGATTCTGAAGAAGTCTCCGGAGGGAGACGAAAGCGCTCAATCTATGTTCTATGTTCTGTTTTTTACAATATTTTATTTTGTGTACATTCTTCAGTGTAATTAAACTCTTTTTTACTATTCATCGGACTCCTGGGATTAATTTAGGACCATTCTGGTCCTTGAACACTGAGACAGCCTTTATTGTACCGGAACTGCACATTGTGTGGGTATTTTGTGGATATTTCACTTTTGGCTACCATAGCATAAATAACCATAATGATGCCGAGGGAGTTTGCCATCACTGCACGTAACTAGAGTTTTAGCCATTATTGACTTCTGATGATGGTTGCATACAGCAGCACCTTTTTGATCATCTTCTTCTTATTTCGGCTTTTCCCAGTTAGGGGGTCACCACAGCGGATCACCTGTTCACTCATGATTGGCAGTGGAGTTTTATGGTGTTGAGTTGCCAGCCCAGCATCCAACCTTCTACAGAATGCACACACACGCACACAATCACGCCTAGGGTCAATTTATAGTGTCCAGTCCACCTACAGCATGTCTTTGGAATGTGGGAGGAAACCAGAGCACCCACTGGAAACCCACATGACTATAGGGAGGACATGCAGACTCCGCACAGAAGGCATCCCAGCCGAGGAGCGAACCGGAGAGCCTCTTGCTGTGAGGTGGCAATGCTAACCGCTGCACCACCGTGGCCACGCTTTTTGATAACACTGAAAAAACATCAACTTATTCTATTGCTCAGACAATCCTTTTTTCACATCTATTATTGTATGCATTGTTTAGCTGCTTTAGCTACATCTTCCCAATATGATATACAGATCCTCTGCTTCCACAAACATGGTATTTATTGCTACTCATACCATCAGCATATTATATTTTTACATATTACGTAACCAAAATGGATGACAATGAGATCAGAGGGAGATTGTTACTGCAGTCTTTCTTTTCTAGCAGTTGTCAGCGTTATAGTCAGTCAGGCATTTGATTGTGGTTCTCTTTTCATACCATGTATTGTAAATGGATAACTGAGATATGCAAGTACAGTATACATAAAAAAATATATATCTGAGACTTGTGGGCCCATATATTCCACATACCAAATTTGTTTCCATTTTGGGGACAGTATTTTATTATTTTTTTTTTTAATTTAAAGCATATTGTTTATCTGTGGAAAAGATATAGGTGAAAAATAGGTGAATGTCTTTCTTGCTTTATTTCCAAATTAATATATTTATAAATGAAACAGTCTTGATTTAAAACTAATTGGAAAGTGAAAAATATTCATAATTTTACAAGCTTTTGTTTTAGTTTTACTCGCACTTTATTTGCTTAAAATATGGTGAAATTGATTTTACAATAATTTAGATTCCAAAAAACACAGGATATATTTATGCATGTGTTATTCATTCTGTAAATAGCTGAATGCTAGAAGTACAATGTTGTCATATTTTGTTTTACAATTATCTCCTTTTATTTAAAAAAAATCTGAAAAATGTGACTTTTTTGCTTTTTAATAAAACACTAGAATATTTACGTTTATGAAATTATACACATTTTTATAGAAATCTGCATGTTGAGCCTGATTCCAAAAGGCTTGCTGTCAGTGTAAGTGACCACTTATACTGAGAGTAAGTTTTTAGAATCTGGCCCCTGTGCAAGCCTGTTTATAGATGGGAATGACACTGAAGTAAATCACTTACACTGAGAGCATGTTTTTCGAAATCAGAGTAGACTTGTACTGGCAGCAACTCTTTTGAGCTCTCACCTGTTGTATTGAAAAACATTTACACTGATAAAAAGTTGTCATGTTTCGTTTTTATGTTATTCACTCTAGTTTGTAAAAGTTTTCTTCAACATTCCTCTCAAAAATTACATAGTAATGCTATTTTTTATTTTTTTTTAAAATTCAGATTTTTGTGCTAAATAACTTGATGTTTACAAACATAATCTGTTTTAGTCTTTGTTATTTGACCTGTCGGTGACTGTGGTACATTTTGCTGCTATAAATATGATGGTGAGTTCTGCTTCTGTAATTGTGATGGTGAATAGTGCTGTTGTAAATGTGGTGGTGAGTGGTGCTGCTGTAATTGTGATGGTGAATAGTGCTGTTGTAAATGTGATGGTGAGTATTGCTGTTTTAAACGTTATGATGAGGGGTCCTGCTGTAATTGTGATGGTGAATAGTGCTGTTTTAAATGTGATGGTGAGGGGTCCTGCTGTAATTGTGATGGTAAATAGTGCTGTTGTAAATGTGATTGTGAGTATTGCTGTTTTAAATGTGATGGTGAGGGGTCCTGCTGTAATTGTGATGGTGGATAGTGCTGTTGTAAATGTGATGGGGAGTATTGCTGTTTTAAATGTGATGGTGAGGGGTCCTGCTGTAATTGTGATGGTGAATAGTGCTGTTGTAAATGTGATGGTGAGTATTGCTGTTTTTGAATGTGATAGTGAGTGGTTCTGCTGTAATTGTGATGGTGAATAAATGTGATGGTGAGTGGTTCTGCTGTAATTGTGATGGCGAATAGTGATGTTGTAAATGTGATGGTGAGTGGTGCTGCTGTAATTGAAAATAAAGTAATGTTTACAACCTGATGCTGCTGAACAAATATTAATATATTTGTGATAATGCTGGAAAAGTGGTGATTTACAAAACGTATTGTACTTTAGGATATTGTCTTTTATCACACCCCTTTAACCAAGTCCAAAGTCCATGTTTTAGGTTAGGTTGGGAGCAGTTTGCTGAGGACTAGAGAGAGACTATAATGTATGAAATATTTGTACTGGGAATGTATGTAGAGTGAAATGGAAGATTATGATTTACAAAGTGTCTGTGCTAGGAATAGGTCACATTTGGAAGGGGATTAAAATCTATGAAATGTTTGTTCTGGAATAGGTTGAGCACTGAGAAAGGGGTTATGATTTATGTTAGTGATGGGGGCATTGTTTTTTGGAAGTTTACTCTTTTATTATGTATGGTGGTTGTGAATTTTGCATATTTTAGGTTTTAAATACAGTAATACAGTATCTGTTTTGAATCTGTTTTGAAATGTTGGTACTCAAAATGCCCGGAAATGTGGAGAGTGAAAGACTGAAACAATAGGATTACACTAAGTGTGAGATTACCATTTCTTTGAATATTCCTTTTTCTCAGAGGTATGGTGATCCTGAAGGGGTATATATAAGTTTAGGGTATGTATGTAGGGTTTACCCACTACATCTGGGATGCATACCCTGCATTAAAGAAATTTAAAGGCAAAGGCAGATGTTTGATATTGGCTCTTCTCTTCTGCATAGAAGTCACAATGTCACAAAAATCACTTCTAAAATTGTATAAATGTATTGTATATTATATATTTTTATGAATTGCTAAAAATTTTGCATAAATCAATTCTGATAATGCTGCAGCTTCAATAAACAAGAAAAATTAATTTAATAACACTAATTTTTGTTTTCAAAATAAACCTATATACTGTATATGGGATGGATGGGAATACTGAGGCCCAGAGATGTGATATAACCATAAAAACATTTAAAAAAGGGGTATGAAGATGCTTTTATTACTACTTACATTCCTGACAGCTAATATATTAGGTTTATTTTGGAAAAGAATGGGGGTTATTTAACAACTCTGATGTATTCAGAACTTCAGTTGGGGTTAGGCCAGCAATTACATATATAAAGAGCAACCGTTTTAAGAATTTTTGGGAGAAAGATGGTGTAATAATGTATATAGGAGTAAGTAATAAAAATTGGGGTACTTTTAAATGTGCTCAATGTAGTCAGTGTAAGTATTTGCCAGTCACTGAACATGTTACTATTAATAATAAAAGTACATTTAGTAAGGGACATTTTCAATGTAATGCTGAGGGCATAGTGTATGTTGTTAAATATCCAATTTCTTCTGCCTTTTATATAGGAAAAACAAACCTTAAGGCTTGTGAATGTATATACAAGCATGTATGCAGTGTTGTGAAATGTAGACCACACAATGCCTAGCTAAGCTTATTAAAATGTTCAATACACACTCTTTCTTTGGAAGGTGTCCCAAAAACCCTAGAGGTGGGCCATGGAGTGAGTATCTTGAAATGAGAGAATTATGATGGCAGTTGTTTTAAAATGCTAATAATCCAACAGGTTTGAATGAGTCAGTCTCCATTTCTTGTTTTATTGAAGCTGCAGCATTATCAGTATTGATTTATGCAAGCTTTTAGTAACAATTTAGTAATAATTTTAAAATGTATAATATATAATGTCATATAATTTTAAGAAGTGATTTTTAAATTTTTAAGGTGTAGGTTGTTCAAATGGTCTGATGGGATGGTTGGTATGGGATTTGTTAATTTTTTAATTGATAGGTGACTTGTATTAAGTTGCTTTTTCTGCATGTTGCAAACAGTTTTGATGAAGTTTAATTCTCATGTGAAAGAGCTTAACTGTTTTTAAATAAAATTATATAATGCTATTTTATCCTATTTGGTTTGAGGTTTGTGGTGTTTCTCATGTTATCTGATGATGCAGGCATTCCTTTATTTATATTAAACATGTAGTTAATAATTCACATTTACAAATCCTGAAATACTTTGGGCACTTCAGTAGATGAAAATTAGCCTTCATTTACTTTCTTTTCAAAAGTACCAATTTCCTGCATTGACTGAATTCCCACTAAATCACATGCTGGAATTGCAACAGCCTTATCAATCGTGTAATTAGTTGTCACTCTTATATTCTAAGGTACAACAGCCATTAGTATGCAAGGAGTTATTTAACTTTTCAAACAATGGCATATAGCTTAGTTTACCTTATTGATATTTTAAATTCTGACATCAAAGACTTTTATACAACCAACTTTATAAACCCCTCATTTATAAGCCTTTTACAAGGCAAGCTTATACTGTAGTTATCTTTTACTTGCTGCATTATTATTTACCTTAATTTCCCTTCTTGTATACCTAGGTGAGTCTATGTCCCAAGTAAGTGCTACCCTTAACATTCCTTCTACACAAAGTTGTCATTGTTGATGCCTAGTGAGCACAATCAGCTTACTGTGTACAAGAAAACCAAACTATAGAAGATGAAAGGCAGGATGGTAGTTCTGTGAGGCTTGTACAGTCTTGAATCATCTCTTCCCTGCCATGTCACTGAAGTTGTGTGCACTTAATATTTTATTAATTGAGCTCACTGATTATTCGATTCTGTTGGAGAAATGTTTAGACAACAGAAATGGAGCAGTGTTGTTGCACAATGGTGACAAAGTTCAGATTCAGTGGAAATGACTATCCATGGTGTTTCATTGCGTCTGTAATCTGACAAAAAATGCAGTGTATATAATATGCAGGAAGTGTAATTCTTTTGTATACCTTGAACATTTAATGATGCTGGGGGTGGTTGATACAGTGTGGGAAATATGAAAATATCAAATATGCAGTGACCACAGTGCTGATTTTAACATTTAAGGAGGTACAGACAAACACGCCACTTCATGGGAGAAGGGTGGTGGTGGGGGAAATCTGTACATATAGCTGTACTTGTAGATGTGCTATATAGGAAGCTGTTGCTGTGGTAGCATTGTTGCCTCACAGTAAGACGCTGTCCGGTTCGATTCTCAGCTTGAGCATCTTCTGCGTGGTGACATGCGTGAATGGGCGTACCTTCATTGAAGGTTGTGCGTCAGGGCTGGTAACTCGGCACATAAAAATCAACTACCAATCATTAGTGGACCGGAGTTCCGCTGTAGTGACCCCTAACCGGAAAAAGCCGAAAGACACAACAACAACTATTGAAATTGAAGTCATTTGTTGTTTTATATTCGTTTTTGCTTACTTCTACTTTCATTGATGCTTTGTTCAGTTGTTTCTCTTTTGGCCGATGGATGTCTACTTAACATCTTTGGAATGGTAAATTGGAGTGGTGGATCCCTTTTTAAAAGGAAAGGCATTAGGCTGCATTCCAGATTTAGAGGGACCATGGTTCTCTACCTGTTTGTGAGAGCCTATATCAAGATGCTGGAAAGCAGACTTAATCTGATGGCCAGGCCTCTGACTCAGGAAGAGTAGGACAAATTTTGTCCTGCTCATGTAGCGGATGATCAATTATTTGTCCTTGCATGTATATTGGAGGGGTTATGTGTATTTGCTACCTATATTTGGTGTACCAGGAGAAAGCATATGGCCTGTAATGTCCTATCAGAAGTGTTTTAGCAGTGCTGGGTACAATTACTGCTTTCATGCCACTCAGTCCCTGTATTGGAAAAACAAGAGTGTTTTTTGATCCCATCTCTCCACCTCACAGACATGCTTTATGGCTTCCCTTCCTCTGCTACATTGGCTCATTTGTTCCTTCTTGAACCTGACATTCCCTGGACTTTGCAGAAGCTCTATCACCCATTAATTCCTCACCAGAAAAGCCTTATGTGTTCCCCTCTGCTGCAAGAGTTGGGTGTTAGGGAGCATGTCAGATATTTATCCCTGAAGAGCACTCCACCTAACCCCTATTCATAAATGTGTAAATGTTTGTTCCTGTTTGTCACTCCCTTGGCTCTGCAGCAAATCTTAAGAGAGACTGGATCAGCCACAGAGAAGTAAACTCTGCTTATATCCTAAGTGAAGCCAGAAGCAAACTACTGTGAAAAAGGCAAAAGAAAACAGGTATGCCTGATAAGACTTTGAAATATATTACATTGTGTTTCCTTTATCTTGTTTAAAAGATTTTGAAGTTTTCTCAGACCACAGCTGAAAATAAATAAATTAAAATGGTATCTCTTTGGATATTTTCCTTTTATCTAACATTTGTGTAATAAGAGACTCCTTACAACTAACAGCTAATGTTTTTTCCTGAGTCATTGCTTTGCTGTCTAATTACCGCTTGATGTAATCCATCTGGTAAAACCCTCTTGACGTTATTAATTGTGTCAATGTGTGAGACTACTTGTCTGGCAAATGTCTTCACCAGTTTCCTATCTGCCATTCTTCTAATGGGAATAAACTCTCCATGACTTTTAAATTATTGCTATCAAAACTGACACTACATGCTTGACTTTTTTTCTTTTTCCTTTGAAATGCTTGGCAACAGTCTATATCCTTCATCTTAAAGGTCTGTTTCTTTTGCTTATTTTTCCTAATATACACATACTACACATTCTTTATTTATTTTATGTGTTACTCTGTTTCTGATAACTTTAATAAACTATGTTTTTTTCTTGAGTGAAGCCTTTGAAATTATAGTACACCAGATGGCATGTGTGAAAAAGTATGGGACAGATTCCAAAAGAGTTCTCAGTGTAAGTCTTCCCTGATTCTGAATGACCTGCTCTTAGTGTGAATGTCTATATACAGGATTACAAAGGGGGGGAGCAGATACCAAAATACCCACTGTCAGTGTAAGTGGACACTTAAATTGAGAGCAAGTCTTTTGGAATTGGGCCAAATATGTACTTTACTGCAACAGTGTTACTGGACAGTTCTAACTGGTGCTTCCACTGCATGTGAGGCAATTGAGGGGAATATTTATTTGATTTATTTTATTTACTGACATTTGTTTACCGGGAAAGTCTGACTGGGTCCAGAGAACACATTTTCATTGGAGGCCCAGGGAGAAAACCTCCAAAGTACATCAAATAAATATAACAAAAAGACATCAAATAACCAGTGGTAAAACAATATATATTAGCAGATAGTATTGGTATAACAATATATATTAGCAGATATGAATATAACATTATTTCAGACAAAGAAAGGTGCTCAGCATTATTTAGATAATAAGAAAAAAGGGAAAGACAAGTTGAGACAGAATTCCAAGAGGAAAAATTGAATATTTATTATAGACTTCCATATGGACATCAGATAGAAGGCAGTAGAAAAAGTATTATGATTAGTAGAATGATCGGTGGTATGAGAACAGGATACAGAAAAGGGTGTTATAAATATATAGAATGAAATACACCAATAGTTATGTAGGGAAATAAGTAAAGTTAAAGGAAAAATATAAACTAGGAAGGGTGTTGGCAGCAGATATGTAACCAGGTTTGGAGGAGGAACAGATCCATTCTTTGCTCAGGAATTCTTTTAATGCATATTTGAAAATAAGGTGGTTAGGATTTGATATTAATGGGAATGTGCTTGCAGTATGCAACATTACAAATAGCTGGCATTTAAACAGACCATAATGATTCATTCAATGCATTAGACCTACCTTTCTCTTTATTTACGAACTAGGCATGGTAGTTAATTCAACGCATTAGCCCTAATTTTGTTAGGAACTAGGCTAGTCCTTTTCCCATTCCTCTGTATAAGAAATAGACAAAAAAGAAAAAAAGTAAATGCTGGTTTTATATTTGTGCAAGTATAAAACAATGAAAAAATAAATGCTGGTTTTATATTTGTACATTTATAAAACAATGAAAAAGTAAATGCTGGTTTTATATTTGTACAAGTATTAAACAATGAAAAAATAAATGCTGGCTTTATATTTGTACATTTATAAAACAATGAAAAAGTAAATGCTGGTTTTATATTTGTACAAGTATAAAACAATGAAAAAATAAATGCTGGTTTTATATTTGTACATGTATAAAACAATGAAAAAGTAAATGCTGGTTTTATATTTGTACATGTATAAAACAATGAAAAAATGCTGGTTTTGTATTTGTACATGTATAAAACAATGAAAAAATGCTGGTTTTATATTTGTACATGTATAAAACAATGAAAAAGTAAATGCTGGTTTTATATTTGTACATGTATAAAACAATGAAAAAGTAAATGCTGGTTTTATATTTGTACATGTGTAAAACAATGAAAAAGTAAATGCTGGTTTTATATTTGTACATGTATAAAACAATGAAAAAGTAAATGCTGGTTTTATATATGTACATGTATAAAACAATGAAAAAATAAATGCTGGTTTTATATTTGTACATGTATAAAACAATGAAAAAGTAAATGCTGGTTTTATATATGTACATGTATAAAACAATGAAAAAATAAATGCTGGTTTTATATTTGTACATGTATAAAACAATGAAAAAGTAAATGCTGGTTTTATATATGTACATGTATAAAACAATGAAAAAATAAATGCTGGTTTTATATTTGTACATGTATAAAACAATGAAAAAATAAATGTTGGTTTTATATTTGTACATGTATAAAACAATGAAAAAATAAATGCTGGTTTTATATTTGTACATTTATAAAACAATGAAAAAGTAAATGCTGGTTTTATATTTGTACAAGTATAAAACAATGAAAAAATAAATGCTGGCTTTATATTTGTACATTTATAAAACAATGAAAAAGTAAATGCTGGTTTTATATTTGTACAAGTATAAAACAATGAAAAAATAAATGCTGGCTTTATATTTGTACATTTATAAAACAATGAAAAAGTAAATGCTGGTTTTATATTTGTACAAGTATAAAACAATGAAAAAATAAATGCTGGCTTTATATTTGTACATGTATAAAACAATGAAAAAGTAAATGCTGGTTTTATATTTGTACATGTATAAAACAATGAAAAAATGCTGGTTTTGTATTTGTACATGTATAAAACAATGAAAAAATGCTGGTTTTATATTTGTACATGTATAAAACAATGAAAAAGTAAATGCTGGTTTTATATTTGTACATGTATAAAACAATGAAAAAGTAAATGCTGGTTTTATATTTGTACATGTGTAAAACAATGAAAAGTAAATGCTGGTTTTATATTTGTACATGTATAAAACAATGAAAAAGTAAATGCTGGTTTTATATATGTACATGTATAAAACAATGAAAAATAAATGCTGGTTTTATATTTGTACATGTATAAAACAATGAAAAGTAAATGCTGGTTTTATATATGTACATGTATAAAACAATGAAAAATAAATGCTGGTTTTATATTTGTACATGTATAAAACAATGAAAAGTAAATGCTGGTTCTATATATGTACATGTATAAAACAATGAAACAATAAATGCTGGTTTTATATTTGTACATGTATAAAACAATGAAAAAGTAAATGCTGGTTTTATATATGTACATGTATAAAACAATGAAAAAATAAATGCTGGTTTTATATTTGTACATGTATAAAACAATGAAAAAATAAATGTTGGTTTTATATTTGTACATGTATAAAACAATGAAAAAATAAATGCTGGTTTTATATTTGTACATGTATAAAACAATGAAAAAGTAAATGCTGGTTTTATATTTGTGCATGTATAAAACAATGAAAAAATAAATGCTGGTTTTATATTTGTACATGTATAAAACAATGAAAAAGTAAATGCTGGTTTTATATTTGTACATGTATAAAACAATAAAAAAGTAAATGCTGGTTTTATATTTGTACATGTATAAAACAATGAAAAAGTAAATGCTGGTTTTATATTTGATTATCAATGAAAAAGTAAATGCTGGTTTTATATTTGTACATGTATAAAACAATGAAAAAGTAAATGCTGTTAGTTAAACACCGAAAAATGTATAGTCATACCCTTCGGGAAAAACAAGGTAACCCCAAGCTACCATATAGGTGGCAATCCACTAAGCACAGAAGAGGTTATCAGGGACCTGGGGACCCAGATTGACCGTGGCCTTTCTTTTGACACTCACGTTGCTAAAGTGGTTAGAAAGACCTTATACATTGCCCACCTGATCATGAAGGGATTCACATCCAGATCTAGTGAGGTCATTGTTCCCCTGTACTCTTCACTTATCAGACCAATGATCGAGTACAATGCCCCATTCGGGATGTATCTCACCCAACATCTGCAGCAATTGGAGAGATCCCAAAAGTTCCTCACCAAAAGGATAAAGGGACTCCAAAATCTGTCATATGCTGCCAGATTGAAGAAACTCCAGCTCTATTCAGTCGCATACCGCCTGCTCAGAGGTGACATGTGCCTGACATACAAGGCCATGTCCAACCCGGAATTAATGGACATGCTCCACCTCAAAAAATCCAAATCCACCAAAACCACTAGAGCAAGCGACTTAAACCTTAGCACAGATATAAATAGGACGTGCTGGAGGGATAGATTTATCACTCAGAGACTCCCTATGCTGTGGAATAAAATCCCGGTCCATGTGAGGCAGAGCACCTCGCTGGCTCTGTTCAAGAGAAATCTTGACCTGTGAATGGGAGATCGTAGGTTTACCCCAGGAATCATCTCTGTGTCACTGCTGGACAGAGGCACAACAAACTAATGGGCACAGTATTTTTTCATATAAGGGGTGGCGTAAGCCACAAAAGTTTGGGCTAGGCTTATAAATGCCTTAAGGCAGATAGCCTAGTATAAAACCTATGAACCTATGGTTTTATATTTGTACATGTATAAAACAATGAAAAAATGCTGGTTTTATATTTGTACATGTATAAAGCAATGAAAAAATGCTGGTTTTATATTTGTACATGTATAAAACAATGAAAAAGTAAATGCTGGTTTTATATTTGTACATGTATAAAACAATGAAAAAATAAATGCTGTTTTATATTTGTACATGTATAAAACAATGAAAAAGTAAATGCTGGTTTTATATTTGTACATGTATAAAACAATGAAAAAGTAAATGCTGGTTTTATATTTGTGCATGTATAAAACAATGAAAAAATGCTGGTTTTATATTTGTACATGTATAAAACAATGAAAAAGTAAATGCTGGTTTTATATTTGTACATGTATAAAACAATGAAAAAGTAAATGCTGGTCTTATATTTGTACATGTATAAAACAATGAAAAAGTAAATGCTGGTTTTATATTTGTACATGTATAAAACAATGAAAAAGTAAATGCTGGTTTTATATATGTACATGTATAAAACAATGAAAAAATAAATGCTGGTTTTATATTTGTACATGTATAAAACAATGAAAAAGTAAATGCTGGTTTTATATATGTACATGTATAAAACAATGACAAAATAAATGCTGGTTTTATATTTGTACATGTATAAAACAATGAAAAAATAAATGCTGGCTTTATATTTGTACATGTATAAAACAATGAAAAAGTAAATGCTGGTTTTATATTTGTGCATGTATAAAACAATGAAAAAATAAATGCTGGTTTTATATTTGTACATGTATAAAACAATGAAAAAGTAAATGCTGGTTTTATATTTGTGCATGTATAAAACAATGAAAAAATAAATGCTGGTTTTATATTTGTACATGTATAAAACAATGAAAAAGTAAATGCTGGTTTTATATTTGTACATGTATAAAACAATAAAAAAGTAAATGCTGGTTTTATATTTGTACATGTATAAAACAATGAAAAAGTAAATGCTGGTTTTATATTTGTACATGTATAAAACAATGAAAAAATGCTGGTTTTATATTTGTACATGTATAAAACAATGAAAAAGTAAATGCTGGTTTTATATTTGTACATGTATAAAACAATGAAAAAATGCTGGTTTTATATTTGTACATGTATAAAACAATGAAAAAGTAAATGCTGGTTTTATATTTGTACATGTATAAAACAATGAAAAAATAAATGCTGGTTTTATATTTGTACATGTATAAAACAATGAAAACGTAAATGCTGGTTTTATATTTGTACATGTATAAAACAATGAAAAAGTAAATGCTGGTTTTATATTTGTACATGTATAAAACAATGAAAAAGTAAATGCTGGTTTTATATTTGTACATGTATAAAACAATGAAAAAGTAAATGCTGGTTTTATATTTGTACATGTATAAAACAATGAAAAGTAAATGCTGGTTTTATATTTGTACATGTATAAAACAATGAAAAAGTAAATGCTGGTTTTATATTTGTACATGTATAAAACAATGAAAAAGTAAATGCTGGTTTTATATTTGTACAAGTATAAAAGAATGAAAAAATAAATGCTGGTTTTATATTTGTACATGTATACATATGCATACATGTCTACATGTATAATGCCTATATCCATATTTCATTCCATGTCATTGGGTCTAAAACTCATGTCAGTGAATGATCTTCAAAGAAACAAAAAAAATGTAGAAGGGTAGCTCCCTTAACTTTCTTGGGGCTTAATTAACATAACAAACTGCAAGGTCACACCATTTTGGGGAGAGCAGGAAAGCACCATTAGGTAAAAAGAATAGTGAAATGAGGGTTAGCCCAATGATGCCTATTGTATCTGTCTATATATGTGTACATCTGTATCTATTTAAAACACCAGCCAACGTACTTCAGACATGGAACTGTCCACAATTTCTAATGGCCTGAGCCTTTTTCTAGTGATGATATGACCAAGCATAATGACTTCTAGTTATTAAAAAAGGAATTGCCATTTTACTGAACTGAAATTCTGGAAGTTAAACCAATGATTTTTTTAAATATAATTTATTTTTATTACTATGATTTCGTTATAATTTTAGTGCATCTACCTATAAGGAAAGTTAAAATAGATTCTTAAATATAGATTGTGAACATTGAATGCTGACGGCTTTAAACGTGACTAATTAAAAAAAAATACTGTGAATGAGGATATGGCCTAAAATGTGAAATTTTAGGCAGTCATATATTTCTAGTACTTGGGGAGACAAATTTCAGAATTTTGTGGTATTTTTCCAGGAAAAACTAAACTGTGTCCTTGACAAACAGCTTTATAAAAACACTTAAAGAGCAGCAGATTCTAGGTGTCCTGGCACCAGGAGCATACAATAAAATATAGAGCAGTCTTTTTGGAGTCTGGAGTCTGATTTTTTGTGTGATTTTGCTTGTACTAAGACCATGAAACAAAGACCAATGCCAAATTAATGCTGTAAATAAAATGCAGGTATCTACACTATGTAAAGTTTAAAAATCTTAGTTGGAGACCTTTTATTATTATTTAGCAAGCAGTGTTGTACTTCCCCAGTTGATTTCCAGACTCCAGCATTTCTAATGACTCTGCTTCTTTCTACATGGAATCTTAGTTGTTCATTTTCCTTAATGTAATTCCTTGTAGAATCATCTATTTTACTGTGCCTAGTAGACATTGCTTCTGCATAGTACTGTTTTTGAAGTCACATATGCTGTTACCCAGTAATAGATGCCCATTGATTAGAAATTGCGGAAATGAGAATCATTCGGTTCAATAACTTTAACCCCCTTTGACAGCTTTCCAAATCCATAGCTATCAGACCCATTAGTGATGTTAAAAGAAAATAATCATGGGCATTTATGATCACAAAGCATCTTTTAAGTGCAATATCAGTAGAAATTATAAAGAATTTACAGTGTAGGATGATCTGAGAGTGAGGGGAGTATAAAACGAATGTTTGTATATAGGAACATGTTGGAAACAGAAACATACAAATGTCCCACTTAAATGAATAGCATACTGAGAAAGTAGTATCTTTCAAAAAAAAAAAATAGATGACATAGTTCCGAGACAGAGGGTAGATTGCAGAGGGGAATGTAAGGAAACTTTTTTTCCACACAGAGTTTATTATAAACTAGACATTAAAAAACTGTGATAATTTAAGAATGTACAGGATAGGTAAAAGGCTGTTCTTCCAGGAAGGGAGAATTACACATTTGGCTGTCTATTTTTGTAGCTTATTTAATAGATAGGGAAATTAGGCATTCCACACTATGCCACACTTTACTATAATAGATAAGCTCCCCCAGCTAAATGTAAATCACTTTGCAATGCATTGGATAGCAAATTGGCACACAAACAGAACCCAGGAAATTAGGGTGGGTGAATCTACGTCCAAAAGACCTTTTGCTAGTGGTGTACTCCAAGATTCAGTCCTTTTGGCCATTCCTGTTTAACAAGTATTTATCAAGCATAAAAAATGTGATGACCCTTCTCTGGGCCAGTAAACAAGGAGCCTGAATCCTCACCACTGACACTGGAAAAGGATGTTCACTTGCAATACAAATGAATACACTCAATATTTCCATATGCAGACCGCTCTGCATCAAGCACAATTTCTCTTAAGAGTACACAGGGAACTCAATCAGTCCAGGGTCTGGATCTGTCTGTCTCCCTCCAGGTCCCCAATAAAACTCCCCAGTGGTACAGCTATAGGGTTAGGTCCTCAGTCAGACTGTCCAAGCCAAGTCCTCCAGCACCCTCTCTGTGAACCTAGTGCTTTGTGTCCCTGCTCCAAGTAGCTGACACACACACACACACACACACACACACACACACACACACACACACACACACACACACACACACACACACACACTGTGAGATTTGATTTTTCTCACACACAGATACCTGGGAAAGGCTGGGACAGATTTACCTGCTGTGTCCCCTTATGCCCAGAGTACAAGGTAGCTATCACTGCCACCTGATACTCCACAATCAGCTACTCTAAGGCCTTAACAACAGGTGTCCAATTATACTGTGTAATATCAATGCTAGTACAAATGGTAATAGTTGACAAGACGGCTAGGCCTTCAGGAGTATCCCACACAGTGTCATCAAATAAATATAAGCACTCTCAAGGGTTAAATACTTTCTAAAAGAACCAGCCACAATAAAATTTAAAATATATATTTAATAAATAATAGAAGGAAATGAAAATACTGAATATACATTTACAATAAACCACAGAGTTCAATTCACAGGAAATATTGAAAATAACATTGATGGATAGACTCAAACAAATAAAGAAAAACAATATCTAAACTAAGCTTCACTATATTTTCTGGACAGTCTAGAAGAATTCTATTCCTTACTTACTTAATAGAGCAAGGAAGATGATGTGGTGAATGGTCATTCTTGTTGTCAGACCCAAGACAGAATACTTAATGCTGAGAGATTTCTCATTGTAATATCTAAAACATAATTTTCAAGGTGGCTTGCAGAATGACCTCATCTGGTCACCTGACTTCAGGTTCTTTCAGTATCCCCATCTAAATGTTTATGGCAGTGCCCCGGAGCCATGAAACAATCACAGCACTTTCTTTTTACTGAAGCTAATAAACAATGGCTTCTTCCAGACCTACCGTCAATGGTCCTGTTCATTACCGTGGGATGCCATTTTAATCGCTTTAACAGCTCACTTACATTTCCCTTATTTTTTTTAAAGTAAGCTAACTGGTTAACTTCTGCTCTTCCAGGGTCCTTTGATAACATATATACATACAGTCTTACATGTATATTCCTTCTCTATCCAGCAAGACCCACTGTTGATACATTTTTCAACACTAGCAACTTTACAAATACATTTTGATATTCAAATGCCATACAGTTCTAATACATTTGTAACATAAGCATCTATACAAATCATTTTTTTTATTCAAATGCCATACAGTTCCAATACATTTGTAACACAAGCATCTTGTGCACATCAGTTTAATATTCAAAGGATATCGTTGTTTACAAAACTCCAGCTAGCTATCCTGGCACTAGCCCATATCATCACAGCAAATATTAAGGTTTTATGTCTGACCAAGTCTGCAGATGATTGTAAACGTGGTGCCTTAATAAATTCCTCAGAAGATACCAAAATCATTAATCACAAATAATTGATTTCAAAAGCATGGACAAAAACTAAATACCAAGAAATGCATAATTGTATCTTCAGCAAACATGACTTCTTTTGTAACTATTACACTGACAAACACCCATGAAAGTTGATCCCATACCCGGGGATCAGGGAACCTATATCAGCAATGAGCGAACCTTTGATTACACTGTATATGCTGATGTAAGGAAGTCCTTTTTCATTACACATTTTATATTTAAAGGTACAGTGCTCAGATCCACGGATGAATTCATTCCACTGCGCTTGGCTCTTATAAGGCTGATCACTGAATATAATGCCCTATTTGCTATGTACTTGTTAACCACGTATCACAGTTGAAATGATCACAACACTTCCTTACCAAAATCAAGGGCCTAAATCACAACATCTATGCAAACTATCATAAAAACTTATCCTTCTTCTCTGTATCATACATGCTACCAAGAGGTGCTTTGTGTATAGAACCTCAACAAGCCCCTATCATACAAGGCCTTTTACACATTCGCAAGTCCAGTGGTAGTGTAAACACCTACCCAAGGTATCACAGTCTCTTTTGCAACATAAATAGGGCATGCTGGGATAGGTGTGTATCACAGAGAATACCTCTTCTATGGAACTGATTTCCACTCCACATGAAGCAAAGTTCTTTTACTCTATTCAAACACAATTTTGATGAATGGATGGGAAAATGCAAATTTATCCCTGGTTTAATACCAGTGTCCCTCATGAATAGAGACAACAAGTAAATGTCTTAACATGTCCTTGTTGTTCTCACCTCATTGTTATTCATATGCAAACATGAGAGCAAAAACCTAGCATGGGAATGTAAGGCTAGGCTGCTTCAGATCTTCTCAGAGAAATAGGTCTAGGAAGTAACTATGAACATATAGAAGATCATGGAGAAATGCTGTGATCCTTTCTGGAGTCTGTAAACTTAGTTTTGAAAGAAGGAGAATATAACATTTTGACCTGTTCTGCATTTGTCACATATTTAAAAAGGAGTTTAACAAATGAGATAATGAATGGCTTTGGAAAGTGACATTTCCTAATAACAAAACTTAAATAGCAACTTTTCAGTAACTAGGCATAAGACTTATTGAATAGCAATGAAGCTGATTGGATATCATGTTGATAACAAGAAAACTAGAGAACAAATTGCATAAACTTAAAACAACCCAGTGGCAAAAACAACATATGGAGGCTTGTCTTATGTTCATACCCTGAGTTACTGTCTAAATGGCAGAAACTAAATCTAGAACTAGTTTCTCCTACATCAAGCTTCTCATTGAACAATATAAATCTATAGAAACTGTGTTGCTAGCGGAAATAAAAGTGATTGAACAAGAACTTCAAAATATGCTCAATTCTTGTGAACTAGATGCAAGATAAAAACACAGGCAAATTAGAGATTCTAACAAAACTGTTCCAATGCAAATAAGAAGTAAATGAATCCACCTTTGCTGATGTTTCGAAGAACCGACGATAATACAGCCACATACAAATTGCTGACTTCTAATGTCATTGTACATTCTGAGCAGCTTGACAAAATTACTTTATTATCACAGAACAACATAAATAATAAGCGAGTTCCTGCCACCACAACGTTGACTCCAACGGAGGTTTCTGTTCCCTTGGAATCTAACAGTTCATTGGTTTTTCCTCTACCTTTATACAATCAAACAAAGAAAAGGAAACGTATGGAGGAGACATTTCAACAACAGAAAAAAACTTTGAGACCTATAAACACAGCCTAATTTATAATATTTCAAGGTATGAATTAACTAATTTTGAATCACAGGTCCTTAGTAAAGGGCTAAATTTTATACCTTCTTGTTATACTGATATTGCTGACATTATTTTAGATGTTAAGCTATTCACTAGAAATATTTCATTAAGGTGGTTGTTTGGTAATGAAAATGGAGTTTTATTTTAGAGGCTTTTGAAAGGGCTTGTGAAGATGATTTATTTAAACTTTATAACCAACATGATGTTAAACCAGATTTTTATAACATGAGTAAAAATTAATATGAGGCACTATTGAGCCTACAAAATAATATGAATATAACAATTAGACAGGTGGATAAAGGTGGGGCTATTATTGTTATGGACAGAGATGTATATATGCATAAAATGGAGTCTATGTTAGCAGATAGGACAACATATAACATGCTGAATGGGACAACTTTGAATAAATTGATAAAGAATGTTCATAGTAATTTATATGACTTGCTATTAGGCAATGTCATTGACATGACATTATACAATTATTTTTTAGTTGACAAGCCACTAGTTCCTACATTCAGAGGTCTTCCTAAAATCCATAAAGATGCCCTTGATCCTCCCTTAAGACCCATAGTATCCAGTAAGGGCTGGCTTACTGAGCCTAAGTCTATATATTTAGACAAACAATTCAAGCCCATATTAGCCAATATTAAACAAGTATTAAGGGACACACAACAGTTTCTGGAACATCTAGCTAGATCAAATGATGAAAGATCCATCAACAATATGGACTTTTTAGTGTCCTTGGATGTTAGATCACTTTTTACATCAATTCCTAATAATGTAGGAATTGAATATGTGAGATTATTATTGTTAGAACATGGATTATCTAACAATCAAGTTATAAAATTAATGTTGATTCTTGAAACTGTGTTGGAAAACAATGTGTTATGCTATGAAGGAACTTACTATCTACAAAATAAGAACACATATCTATTAGACAATTTAAGATTCAAAGATCATATCAAGTATTATGGACGTTTTGTGGATGATATGTTCTTGGATTTAATTACATACATCAATAGTACCACTAGTTTTTTATTTTTTGAACATACTTATTCACAGACTAATATACAATTTTTAGATGTTATGGTTCATAAAGATATAGATGGTATTAACACATCTATGTATAGGAAGACCTGCTGGAAGAACAATTTGTTATACATATTTATTCTAACATCATTAAGAGCCAAGCATATAGGGTCTCTAGATTAACTACAAATGAGAATGAATACATACAGCATAATGCAATGTTGAAAGAGAATTTTTTAGATAGGGGTTATAATAAGAAAGAGATAGATGAAGCACTGGGTTGTTGTAAGACACAAAGGAAACACAGACATAAAGACTATAATACTAAAAAGACTCAGACTGGAGATATGGTTGACAGTAAGAAACTCAAGAAGAATAGATTAGTTATACCATATACTAATAGGAATACACAGATAAGAAAGATTATTGAGAATAATTGGAAGATCTTACAAGTTGATGAAAAGATCAGAGAATTGGTAGACCCCAGACCATATTTAACATACAGGAATATGAAGTCACTGAAACGGTTGTTATGCTATGATGAGAATAGAATAAAGAGAACATACTCACAAAGAATAGGGACCTTTGCGTGTAGGTCTTGTAATCAGTGTAGTTATATTTCTAAAGAAAGTGAGTTTAAACATCCTATATAAATTTAACTTCTATGCAGATTGTAAGTCCCGTGATCTGATTTATTTAGCACAATGTCAACTATGTAATAGTTTTTATGTAGGCATGATGAATAGAACCCTGAGAGAACGAATTAGAGAACACATATATGCCATTAACAAAGAAAACATGAATAATGCCCTTGCAAAACACACTGTAGAAAATGGCCTTGAACATGTGTTTAAATTTAAGGTGTTACAATTAGTAAACAAAACATCTAGTTGGAAAACAAATGGATCATTAGACTACAGGCACATATGGGAAATGGCCTAAATGATAAGATGTCTCTCAAACCACATTTGGCAGCTAGACCATATAGCCATTAGTAAAGATACACTGCCATTATTTGAATGTAATAATATAGAAAAATATATATGGACTTATTACATACATAAATGCTGGAAGCGTTGCATAGATATATTTAGAATTTGTGTCTTTGCACACTTATGATATATATATATGATTTATATATACTTAATGATGTGTTTTTTAGGGTTTAATGTTGTTAGTGTTTTTATATATAATATATAATATATACTATTGACTTGGTATATATAGAGAAAATATGTTTTTACTAATGTATTGCATATGAATGCTGATATCTCTGTATATCTTTAAATGCTTAATTAGAATACCATCTGATTGATTAAATCCTTTCTGAATAAACCTTGAAGTGAATACTGTGGTTTGGAGTTTTCATTTTAACTAGGCATAAATAACTGCATTTATTTTTCTATGAACATACATAGATTTATAGAATTTGTCGTCATTATTGAGCAACTGTCTTCCTTTTAGAAGAACAAAGTTGCCTTATAAAATGAATTCAAGTAATGGGGTGGAAGCTGCATAGGTACTATATTTGCCTGTACACTGTAGTTGAAACCTAACCTGATGCTGAACTGTAGAAAGCTGCCTTCAATTCCCTGTTCTCATTAACATCTGACTTTTTCAGCTTTATTCCACACTTTCACTTCAAATCTCTGTTCATTAACCCCATTTAAATACTTCAAACCAAACTTACTTTCAAGCATAGCAGCACTGCCCCTAATTATTTCCCGTTCCTCAGAAAGTCTCCTTTATTTTCTATTAGCTCACCTGTATCTTTAACCTCTCCATATGCTCGAGTGTCATCCCATAGTAATTGAAAATGACAGTCATAATTCCATTATCAAAGAATCCTAAGTCAACTCATGCAGAGCATTTCTAAGTAACAGCTAGCCCTTCTTCCTTCGACAAAATATTTGCAAATCTCATTTACAATGAGATCCTTGTGCATATTAATCTTTCATATAGTACGCAACTCCCTGCATGGCTTCGGATCTACGTGTACTATCTTATATAGAGCAATAGTTGTCATCTTTCTAAATACAGATAAACGGTGACAGCACTAGAAAGTAATCTGTTATTTGAAACATACTGTTTTGTATCCCCCCACCACTGCCTATCAATGTTTTCTTTATAGTTCTAACCCCTCCCTAGCAGCTGATGTGCTTGCTAACTGAAGCAAGGGCTTGGAATGCCTTTCTCACTGGACATGCACATTTCTACACACACCACCCCATGATGACTCACAGTATGGTCAAGTTGATACCAGCCATTCCCGCCAAACTCTAATACCTGGTTTCTTCAGTACTCAAACAACCAGTGCTCACTCTTGGATTGCCTACATCATAATTAGGTCTTCATCCCTCTAGGCTATGGAAGTAGGTGCTCTGAAGTACAGTTTTGACATAGTTGTTCACTCTGTGTGTCTTTCTCAGGTTTCTGAAGTAGGGTTTGCAGCTGAAACTCTACTGACCTCTGACAACTACACGAACATTAGTAAGCCTTTTCTCTATTTATAAATAACCTTCTTTCTTATCTACCTACTGTGGGGCTAATCTTTTTGCCGATGGCCATCTTCTACTAAAAGAAAGTACTAGTAGCACTGAACTGGAGAGACTCCTACAAAAACAATTCACTGATATGATGGGACAGGTGATGGTGTCTCAGTCTTGGTAAAAGAAAACCTAAAAGCCAGAAATCAAGAAAACAACTCAGAAGTAAGTGCTCCTTATTAAGTAATTAACAATGAATATAATACTATAGGAATGTACTGTAGATTGTCCATTTTAAGCAACAGGATTTCCTGGCTGAGCTTCAGGATGTAAAAATCAATGAAAATACAGTCATCATAAGGATATAACTACCTAAAACTTTGTAAACATCAAATATTTATGTCCAAACATTAATTGTCTTTAAAATACAAATGGGGTTGGTAACATCTTAGGTGGTATGCTGATAAACCTATACTTCTACCATCATACCAACAAGTTTAACCTAAGATTAAAATCAAGCTCAATCATAAATAAAATTTCTTTTCCAGATCTTACTAGTGGAAACTATTGACATAATACATCAGATGCTTCTGAAAATAGATTGAGATACTACACCGAATGACCCAAATATGCTTGTAAGGATTCACTGATTTCTAAGACAGTATTCACCTATATATTCATGTACGTTTACCAACAGGATATAAATATATAAGTAAATTCAAAAAAAAAAAACTTTGGTAGAATCATAAAATTAAGGTAGAATCATAAAATTAATAATACATGCAACTAGCCTAGTCATAAAACAAGCTTAGATTATATTCATGTAAAGAAAGTATTTACTTACCTTATTAAATGTTTTGTCACTGAAATACAGCTTGGTTTAAAAAGCCAAAAGGAGTAATGAAGTATTCTTTGATTACATCAGGAAAGTTAGAGGAAAAAAAGTGTGACTGTAACATATTATCAGCCCCCGTCATTTTGTTGAAAAGCATTGGCTGAATCACAAAATGTAAAAATTGGTTAAAACACATTTAGATGAATGGTCATTAGGTTGAAATTTAATTTAGTAGCATGGAATTCAGTTATAAATAGTGATGTAACATAAATTGAAATATGCAGAAATTCAGATGTGTATGAAGATGTTGATCTGTCTGGTTGTCTATATATATCTTGACTCACTATTTTTATTTTGGCAGTCAATAGTGGTGTGTGTGTGTATATAAATATATATATATATATATATATATATATATATATATATATATATATATATATATATATATATATATAGTGTGTGTGTGTGTGTGTGTGTGTGTGTGTGTGTGTCTGTGGTCTTTTTTCTCATGGTTGTGTGATCATGGAATTATTTAAGTAATGGATGTTGTAGGGCAAAGCCCCTACATGGAGAGGTGTACAGGATTATTCCTTAAGAAACTTTTTAAGGCACCTCTTTTTCTGTGGTGTTTTGGCTGTCCATATATGAAAAGATATTTCAGTTAAATGAGCTTTGAACTAAGTTGTTTTCCATATTTTGAAATTCATCAAAACCTAATTTGTTGAAGTATGTGTTATCTAATAAGTAATGAAGTGCTCACTCAGTGACAGGATGCAAAGAGTGGACTTGCAGAAGGATTCTCTGCAAAATTCACTCAGTGGCAGGATAATGTGCATATACTTTTAGAAGTCTATTCAAACATCAGAATAAAAAATTATATATTACAATGATATAGCAATAAAGAAAGACATCCCCAGTATAAATGTAGACATGATTGATGACACACGCTACTGCATTTAAAATAATAAAAAAATCTAGTTCTAGGCTGCCAGACAGAATACTTGGCAGTTTCTTAAAAAGAATCAAACTGAACCATCATCCAGTCATGATCAGCAAAAATATTAGAATGCAGGCATAACCCTGATCCATTGTGACGGGTTTTAGTGATACCAGGTCACAAGTAATGTGACTTCAGACCCAAACAATTTTACATCTATCAGATTGTATTCTATGTAAAATCAAGGAGGGACTCGTAATGGATTTTTTCCAAAATGACACATGGGCCTACTTCTGTTAGACACAGAATGTCATGGCTTTAAGGGAGAAATCTTGCCTTCTGAATCTTCTGACCTTCTTTGTAGAGGTATTAGTAGCACTGTATTTTTGGAGAGCAACACTTGAAGGGCAAACAGAATATGAGCTTGCTGCTTAATCTTGACCTTGCTAAGGCTTTTGATAACATACTGCATAAAATGAATAAATGAAAAAAAGAATAAATGTTAATTGATACATGAGTCAGTTGATACAAGTGACAGGGCATGAGTCAAAATGAAAACTGCGTATTTTTTCTGAAAGGGGTAAGCTGTGCTATAATACAGATTTGGTGTCTGACAGGGCCCTGTAGTGGGGTCACTTCTTTTTAGGTTATTCTTCTGAGATATTCAAGAAGGAAAAGGGTTGTAAGTACCCAGATATGTGAATGTCTGTAAATTGGGTAAGATAGCTTTTTCATTAAAAGGTGCTGACATTTTCTAAGATCTATGAAAAAAAAATGTTCTACTGTAGTAATGACGTCAGCTTCAATGCCAGCAAATCTAGCATCATGTGACTTGGAGAGGAAGTCCTAAATTATGCTTACAGAGCAAATTGTCAGATCTTTAATGATACAATGACAGTGGTAGGCAACAATTTAAAACAGATATTCAGAAAAGTACATTACAATGATGTATTTTGAATTCCTGATGCTCAGCTGCGCAGCAATGATGTTGAGAAAAATTATCACACTCCTCTGATGGCGCATCATTGAAAAAATAGCATAGACATGATTTTTAAAGCATTCTGGCAGATGCCCTTGGACTCCTAAAGTGGAAGGATTGCCCTACCCCACAAACCCCGATTTCTAAAACTACTGCCTCCTGAGAGACTGTACCATTGCAAAAAAAAAAAAAAAAACAGAATTAGCATATTTGCCTGCTCTTTGAGGTGCTGTGAGCTCAAAGATTGTATATCTATCTTGGTATCATTAACTTCTGTCAAAAAAAGGTTAATATTTGGAAAGCAGAAGAACTCAAAATAGGTTTACAGGAGTCAGCATTCTCAAAGGCCAGTAGGTAGTAAGCTTGGCAATTAAACCTATGAATTATATGTCTGGTTGGTAAGTACAAAGTTATGGTAAACTCCCTTAAAACTAAATCTGTGATGTTCAGCACCTCCTAAAAAACTCTGTTAAATTTCTTCCACAAATCTTTATGATCTTTGGGGGTAACACCATTTCTCTTGCATGCATATACACATACCTTGGCCTCTATCCAGAACCAGCCTTATTTCATAGCTACTATGTATAAGTGTACTAATACCTAACTCAGCTCAAACCGTCATGTAAATTTATAGTTCAACTTACCTGAGAGTTATGTTGGTCATTTGCAGAAAATACTAATGCATAAACTAGAGTGCACATTTTTCCTTGTCCTTTGCAGTTTGCAGATTGCATTATTAGAGAGAGAGCTCAGAACAGAATCTGCTGACTTATATAAATGCATGTTATTCATATCTGTACACTTGTCACTGACTTGCTTCCACTAATACTCTCCCTCTAACAAAATATGCCACTTCCCTTTTAACCATGGCCTTATACAAGTTTCTTTACAGCAACTTATGCCTACTTCTCATAAACAAGTTAAGTGTTATCATAACTCATCTCCTAAAAATCAGATTGATCCGATAGCATTATGGTACAAAGGCATCATTTTATATTAAACCGCAGTTAAATAGCCTTGACATGAGCAGCAGACAGGAATGCCACATCGTCAGACCTTTGAAATCCCTCTAGCCTTTTTCTCTGCAGGCAGGATGTTCTTCATTATCTTAATATCACAAAGTGCAACTGCTGCAGAATTATCCCAGCCTAGCAGACACACACATGGCCCTCATTTGCTCGGCCCTGCTGCCCTTAGTACCAGTGAGTGTACCTTTTTTTATTTTTTTTTTGCTTACTGAGCATCAGTACATTTTTATCTAATAAAACCATCTGTTATCTAAACTTTAATTTGTTCAAATATCTATTACTATCTCTTATGTTCATTGCACACTGAACTGTACACATACCATTTATTGTAGCCTGTTTGCAAACTGATTTAGGTTCTTTTGTCACCTGTCTGTAAATTGTTTTATGTATATTCAATGATACATTTGTCTGTAACACAGTTTGGATTACTTCATTATTGTTTATTTCAATTGCAAATATTACAGTCATTGCCTCTGGCTTAGGTCATTCAAAGAGAGTCTTTGGGCAACCCACTCACTCAGTTAATAAATTAATAAATCAAATAAAGCTGGATAGGTAAGTAAGGTCCTTTTCAAAGCGTCAGAATAATTGAAATGATAATAATAATAATAAGAAGAAGAAGAATTGAAATTAAAATATTTTTTCTGCGGCAGGGCATAACCAGACTTCTCAGTAAGGTATAAATAAATGCTGAATTAAAAAATATTTATTTGGGTGGTACAAGGGCCAGGAATTTTAGTTTTGCAGCATTAGATAAGGTTGCAATCTTTTACTTTTTCAAAAACAGATTTTGGCACTTGTTCTTGGGGTTTGGTGGTTAACAGAAGGGGCAAGAGTAATGATATACATTATATATAGTACTTTTATGTCCTCATAGTGATACTCACCTTTATCAGTGCAGATTGTTCTTGGAAGTATTAATTCTGGTAGTTGTTGTTGTTTGTCTTTCGGCTTTTTCCTGGTAAGGAACTCTGGTCCGCTAATGATTGGCAGTAGATTTTTTTACGAAATGCCGAGGTGCCAGCTCGATGCCCAACCTTCAACGAAGGCACGCCCATTTACGCACGCATGTCTTTTGAACACTACCCAACCATGGGGAGGACATGCAGATTCCACACAGAAGGCACTCCCAAACCAAGCCGAGAAGCGAACGGGAGAACCTCTTGCTGCGAGGTAACAACGCTACCGCCATACCACCGTGTGCAGGCAAATTATAATACAAGACTTTGGATTTAGTTAATTACGCATGGGAAATAAGATGTTCTAATGTATAAATTCTGCCTTTTAAATCCTACTTTAAAGTCTACTCATTTATCAGTCAGTTAACAGAGTTTAGGGTCATATTCATATATCTTTTATTATTTTACTTAAGGCAAATTTACTGTACTATTAAACCAGTTTTCATATATGACCTATTTCAAAGTAAAGCTTAGTCCAGGTTGTAGAGGAACTGACATGGATAGTAATTTGCTACTGATAAAACTAACATTTTATAGATATGTATATATACTAGTACTGGAAATATTAATACAATTAAGAATAAAAGCAACAAAACTAATGCTAACTGTGACACTGTACCAAAAAGAATCATTTGCTCTGTAGCACATAGCAAGCAATCCTGTGACAGTGGTGGAACTTGACAGGAAAATGGAAGCAGCTTAATTCTCTTACTTTCTGTCCTTGGGCATGGTATTGGATGTTTTAAGTATTGTCTATTGCTGTCTCCGTATTGATTTATGTATCTCTTGGTGTCTTTTACAGCTGTACTGTAGGACATGAAAAAAAATTCGAGAAATTTGCTTTTACAGCAGCCTACAAATAGATCCAGAAGGGGGATGTCACACTGCAGGCACCACAGGGTTCTCCTTTCTGATGTATAGCAGCCAGCCATAGTACATGTGAAAATGGACAAGCTCACAGTTAATTGTAAAAGTTTTAAAAGATCTAGTGGAACTGAAAGTTATTTCTATGGAAAACAGAAAGGACATATAGAAAATTAGCAGAAAGAATTTTATTTTATTGAATCTGTTACCACACTCAATGACTTTTTGAAGAAGGTGGTATGGTATCCAGATACAGTGACTTTGCCAGTGTGTGAAATCTCTGTCACAAAAACTCTCTACCATTCTCTGAGTCCTTTCTACTTTTCAAGATAAAAGGCAATTGGACTGGAGATAATTTGTTACTCTATTTTTGTTGCAACAAGTTAAGAAGTTTAAAACAAAAAGTGGTAAACCAATCCACCTGTTCTACAGCAACCTCTTGTAGCTGACCTGATCCAAGATCCCACCAACTCCATTTGAGTTCTTTACATTCTCTGTTTGGAAAAGTTGACTATATTTGATAGTCCCATGGCACTGGCATTCTAAACAGAGAAAGTACCAGTCCTGAATCTTGTAAAATAAAAATAAAGTAATGGACAGGATCTTCCCTGTCTCTACAACTAGCACGTAAAGTGCTGGGAAGATGAATAATTGTAGGACATGGGCTTGCAAACTACTGATGTGACCACATGCTGCTAAACCAACCCATTATTTTTTCCAGCAGTGCACCTATAAAGGAAGACAATTAAATCCCTGCCAAACAAAGATTTATTAAGAGCGTTAATACTAAGACTATGCAACATTCACTTCTATGTTTATTGGCAGGTTTGCGACATTCCCTTTCAGCTGATTTTTACATCTAAGTCGAGCACAAATATGTACAGATACCAATATTGTGTTTGTATATTTCTACTTTGATAATTGTTTTTACTTGTGATTAGCTTAGTAAGCATGACTCATTATAGGTCATAATCCCCCAGAGAAGTGGGCCTGGAGTGTAGTAGTCCTATTGCTCTTGTAAATTTGGGATCACTAGTTATTTCTAGCAATGAGGGTATGCTACAGTGAGGTCCACCACTGTACAGAGTTCTGCTTGTGTTGATTATTTTCCACTTTTACTGCGTCAGGATAATAAAAAGCTAGCATACATTAAATGGAAGAATAAGCCAGTTTTGCAGTTAATCCAGTTTGCCATTCTTAAGTTTTAATTTTTACTGATGTTGCCTAGCAACCTAGGGGAAAGGTTGTTTCTGCGAGATTTAATCTGAGTCTTATATTTAGAGTGTTAGTTGTTATTAAATTACTCTATTTAAATTTGTAGGTCAAGGGATAGTTTCACAGCTGTCACAAAAAATATTAGAGGTAAATTCTAAAAATAATGGGAATTTGGTCCTGTTGCTCCTGCAATACCATACATGGTAATGTACTGTTACAAGAGGTCAACGTTGACATGCTAAGCTATTCAATGATGAAGGCTGCTGATGTATCTTTATGAAAGTGTCAGAGGGTGGGCAATTACTGTAGCAATGTGTTTATAGAACCAGATACAGAAATATTAGGGATGAGATGATGAGAGCACGGGGTATGCAGAGTAAAATTTGTGTCTGTAATCATAAGACATTGACGTTTTTTTTCTGTAATGTTACCTGCTTTACTTATACTTAATGTAGTTAAGAGGTACTTAGTTTAAATAAATGATATATACAGCTACATTAAAAGGCCAAATGCCTTCTTAATGCCAAAGGCTGCTACCAAATGTTTTGTTTTTATAAATTAAACACTTCATCGGATTTAACTTGTACCTACTTGTGAGCATGAGAGAATAAAAATGAATAGATTTATTTACACAATAGAGAGAATACTCTACACAAGTTTCATGGATATTTTGCAACAGCTGTGGCAATAAAGAAGCTCATTTTAACATTTGAAATAATGCAACCAGACTGCAATGTTAATTGCTTAGAGCAAAGAGATGATGACATGAAAGTTGAAGGGAATGACTAAATGGAAGTGATAATTTAAGGGCTCCTTGGATCACCCCAGTAGTAACTGTAATAATATGGAAGAGGGTGTGGTTCACCTTTAGTCTATAAGAGTAGATATGTAGGTAGATTTTAAAATAGTGAAGCTGAATAGCTTTGACCTCATAGTGCAGTTTGTGATTTACTGAGGCTTTTATGAGGTCTATAAAGACAACTCTGTTCGGTCTGCCTTTGTTCATATTACACAGGATGCTGATAGGTACAGGTAAATGGCAGGTAGACTGCTGGGATCCTTGTGAAACCATGTTTTATTTGCAGAAAGCACTGTAGCAATCAATGGAGAAGTCCAGCTGACTGGATACTGACTTCCCCAGGATTTTTGGAAGCATAGAAAAGGGGAAAGAGAGGTGGTAGGATTCCCATAAGGTCTGTACACTAAAGGAAGGGAACAGAAAGGAAAGTTAAGTATACCGGACATGTAGGCAGAAGTTACGGATAAGTATAAGAGCAGAGCTGTTACTCTAGCAAGTACATGTGAATTTGACTTATTGAAGTCTGTGGCCCATATGCATGATGCAGATTTGGTGGATATACAGCAGTGCACCATACTTGCAGATGTTATGCTGTGTGTAGAGAAATCATTAGCCTTTCCAAGCTTCATGATGGAAAGTGCTTTGACAGATGTTTGCAGTGATATCTCAGCATAACTGCCAAGTAGAAGGCCACTAGTTGAAAGTGTAAATAGGCACAGGAAAAACATGATAGGTAGCATGCCATATATTTGTAAACTTGAGAAATGAGATTTGTCAATGTGGACAGCTAAGAGTGAGCCTCTTCTATTTCAAAACTGCATTGATTCTAATGGGAATTGTACTGTGATATTGATGACTACTGTGCTGAATTTAGTTGACATGTGTCCCACCATACACTGGCTTTTGGATCAGTGTATAGGCAACTTTATATATTTTATGCATTTTTAAATGGTGTAACTGGTGATAAGCCAGTACCATCTGTGTATGTACTCATGAGTAGTAAAATCATACCGGGCGTATAATGTTATGTTGAACTTATTTTTCAAAGCATGTGGAGATGTACTGTGTTTACCACAGGTACAGCTTATTTTGTGCGACGTTGGGCCAGCTGCTTTATATAGTGTTAGTTACTGCTGAAATTATGCATTGCTTTTTTCATTATTCATAGAATATTTGGAGGAATATACAGAGCCTGGGCTTAGGGCAATTTTATGCTTATGATTCCTGCTTTCACATATCTGTTAAACAGCCATTTACTGTATATTTTTTGCGTCCCTCTGAGATTTCTGCAGCCTATGTATGGGTCCATGTGAGGCTGCATTGTTTCCTCTAGGCTTTCAAATATTAGCTAAAACATCGTTCTCCCCCGTAGTCCTTTTTTAGACAATGCAAAACTGAAAGTGCTTCCGACATAGCAAATCAAAACTAAGAAAATCTAAAGGTGTTACTGCTGAATCCTAGGAGTTTAAACAAAAAACTTCACTCCCTAGAAGCTCTCTTCACCCTAGAGAATGCCAATGTCTGTGTGTTCAGTGATATGGTTTAAAGCTCCAGAGAGCACACCTATAGTGCAAGGTTATAATGTCTTCCACACGTTTAGATCACCTACTACACAGGCAGGGACTAAAGATGGAGGTGTCTTGATTTACATCAAAAATAGACATACCTCAAGACTGGTCAAACAGGACAATGCACTTGAGCTTCTCCACAGTCAAATCACCATACTCAGAATCCAATATTACTTCCTTGCAAGCTATAGGTTCCCATCTATGACCTAGGAAACCCATACCATGTATTTAAACTTATTGAAAACATTCACCCTCCAACCCAGTACCATATTTATGGGTGACTTTAATTACCCCACTATTAACTTGGAATCATATATTACATCAAATGTACAGGCACAGAAATTCCTGGATTTTTGTAAACATGAATTCCCTGGGCTATACTGTCAATACACCAAATAGCAGTGCAAACATACTGGATCTGGTCCTCACTAATATGGGAAAGAGCTGCACAGCCCCTAGTGTAATATCTTCTTTGGTAAGGCCAGACCACAAAATGGTCTCCTTTCAAGTAAAAAATAACACGTTGAGCCACAGCTAATACTGGAATATTCAGTAACTACTCTAAGGCTAACTTCCTGCTATTGAGTGACAAGATGGCAAAATTTGTAGCCCCCATAAACCCAGAACACTGCTGCCTACTCAGAATTGTTTGCAGAAACTGTAAACAACCAAGTTAATAGCTGCATAGAGGTAGCTGTACACACTAGAAAGAAGTACAGAACTCAACAAACAAAACCACCCTTATGGAATCACAACATCAATTGACTGTATTACTGAAGGAAGAAAATTGTGGCAAACATTTAGGAGGTGCAGTACCCAGCAGGATAAAAACACTCTCATCAAACTAATCAAACAACTCAGAGGACAAATAAAGTCCACCAAGGCCAAATTTTAGGTACATTTGTCCTCCCAGGCCAAGGATAACCACAAGGCATTCTTTAGCGATGTCCATAATCTCAAAGGCAATACACAATGGTGTGCAGAGCTCACTGTAAATAGTTCCACTTATACTGAGCCAGAAGATATAGCAAACTCTTTGGCTGACAAATTCAGCTCCAACTTTACCCCTTCCTCAGGAACTACCATCAAATATTAACTCCCCCTACTATCAGTAGGTAAACAGGTCCTTAATGCTCATTAATGCTCCCTCTAAGGCCAAGAACACTGCAACAATGGCCCAGACAATATCACAGAATGTCTTCTAAACAACATGAAACATGACCTATCAGGCACTCTGGAATTGCTGTCTAACTGTAGCCTCCAAAATGGCTTTGTGCCTCATAAATGGAGAATAAGCAACTGTCATCCCTCTGCACAAAGGTGGACCATCTACAGGCCATAAAAACTAAAGAACCAAAAGTCTCACTATTATCATATTCAAAGCCATGGAAAGAATTATCATGGAAATAATCAATAATGACATAGGAAAACAACCTCCAGACAATGACCAACCCAATTTACTTTTGTCAAGGGCACGTTGTACCTTCTCAGCCTGGTGGAAGTCTTTGAGAAGGTCTCCAAAACAATGTGGTTCACATTGCCTATCTTGACCTGGCTAGATCATTTGAAACAATACCCCACCTGAGTATTGTTGGCTAACTCAAGAGGTTAGGTACAAACCCTTATGTAACCCAGTGGATAGCAAGCTGGCTCATAGATAGGACCTGGGAAGTTAGAGTTGGAGAGTCCACCTCCTGGGACCATTCCTTTTCTGGCATTTATTTCTTTGAAGTCCAGGCCAATGTCAGTGGCCTCTGGCTGACTAAATTTGCAGATGATTGCAAATTAGGAGCTGTCATTGAATCCCCCCACCGACATAAATCTTCTCCAGAAAGGGCTGACGCAGACAAATAACTGGTGTCAGAGCCATGGAGTAAACTAAATGCCAAGAAATGCATAATAGTATCATTTGGGAAGTCATCTTCCACACCTAAGAGATGACCCAGTATTTAGGGACTTGGGACACACACAGACTAATTTTGGATTATCACTTTCATCTTATAGACTTAGTCAGAATACGGAAAAACAATGGAGAGAAGATTCTGCATTTTTTTGACCATCATGTGTCTACACTAGTGAGGAAATCATTCTATGTTGTACAACATATAAACAAAGGTATGGTAGCTAGGTCCAAAGAATTCATTGTTGCACTGTATTCATTAGACTTATCATTGAGTACAACGCCCCATTTGGAATGCACCTAACCAGGCATATCCAACAATTAGAACACCCACAGAGGTTCCTCACTAAAAGAATACAGAGTGTAAGTAACCTGCCATGTATTCTGGCTCCTAAAGGCCCACAAAAAGGAAATGGGTTTTACACCAGAATCTTTTTGGTAACTAGAAATGAGTTATCATGGGCTAGTGTTAGATTTGGTGTACATAAACTCCTTTCTGAAAATATCCAAATTCAAAATACTCACCCTGCAGATGGTCCTACCCCTTCTTCTGGACCACTGTTTCATGGGGTGATTTTACATCTTAAGGATAGTTATCACTTGCCAATTGCTCCCAACTTGAGGATGAACTTGCAAATGTCCTGTTTAACACCCTCAGAAAGAATTATCTTTCTGGGGTGTATGATGGTCATAGAGAAAAAGTATGGCCTTTCTACTAAAAAATGTACTCTTGACTGTTCAAAACATTTCAGGGATTTATCTCTTCAAGAATCCGCCTCTACAAAAAGTTTCTGAAAATTCTAGGCCTCGTGGCATTATTGAGCATCAAGACCCCGTGGGCCACGTGAGAAAGCTTCAGTGGTGCTTAAAACAAATTGTTGGACCCAGCACCTGCTTCCCATGATCTTCCAGGTACAAGTGCTGGATTTTGTGAAATTAGTGTTGCAAAGGTGGAAGGATCAGATGTTTCATAGTTTAGACCTACCCTTTTTCCTTCAGACCCCAATTTAATCAGTCAGACAAATTTGTCAGATATTGCATAGAGAACGGTGTACATGAGAGGTCAAGTGCAATACACATAGGGTCCTTCAGATTCTACAAAGCAAATAAACATCAACGAAATGTTAACTGTGATTCAGACCTTAAATGTTCTTCGCCACTTATGGTCTCCAGCTCTCCTTTTCTTGGTCCCAGATGATGCCACAGTCATGTGGCACCTGAACAAACAAGGGGGTACAAGGTCAAACTCTGTCAGATGGCAATGGCATGTAAGTTAGCCTTACAGCTGTCTCTGATACTTCAAGCCTCATACATCTCATCAGAGCAAAACATA
This sequence comes from Protopterus annectens, assembly GCF_019279795.1. Taxonomy (NCBI): domain Eukaryota; kingdom Metazoa; phylum Chordata; order Ceratodontiformes; family Protopteridae; genus Protopterus; species Protopterus annectens. Next base: position 128,216,401 of record NC_056743.1, read on the forward strand.
GTGGCAGACAGACTAAGCAGATCCAAGATAGACCCTCAAGAGAAAACTCAGGCTAGAGGGCTGCCTGAATTTGTTTCAGATGTGGGGAACACTTCAAATAGATTTGTTTACCTCATTTCAAAAGAGACAGCCAACTGCTATATAGGTTCATAGGTTGGTACTAGGCTATCAGCCCTAGGGCCTATACAAGCCTAGCCATAACAATTCCCTGGCTATTTCTTCCCACATTATTTGCTTTCCTGGACCCCTGTCTAGCAGGACAACTGACGTTATGGGACTGTTAGTCTAATCTGAAGCAATTGTTGTATGGATTCTTATTAAACTGACCATTCTGCGTTGTGGCCTGATGCTAAGGCAGTTTAATCTGTCATATTTGATCCATGTCTTATTACTTTGAATGTATTGTATGCTTTAGCAGTTTATCTGATATGTCTGTTATCTTGTCTTCTATCACACTGTAAGCATTACATTGTTATTACATTTTATTATCCGTGGAGCTTTTCTCCCCGGGCCTCCACTGAAAATGGGTGCTCTTTGGCCCAGTGGACCTTCCTGGACAAAAAATGCAATAAATAAAGTTTCTGTTTGAAACATCCTTCCAGCCATTCTTGGAAGGTAGAAACATTGTTGTTCCCCTGCCCAGAATGCTCCTTTATGTTTTCCCACCCTTTCCGGAAATATCCAAGGTACTTCTGAGGATTCAGAAAGAACTACTAAAAGTCATTGTATTGACCCCCTTTTGTCTCGGGTAAAGTTGGATCTTTCTTTTACTAGAGTTGGCCAAGGGCAGTTACCACAATCTTCCTCACACTCTGGATCTGCTGTCAGACATGACTGGTGCACCCCTGTTTATAGCAATTACTACCAACAACCTAGATCATTCTTCTTGATGCCTCTTAGGCACTTGTTCCAAGAGGATGTGTAGCAGGTATTGAAGGAGGCAAGACAACCTACAACTAGAAGATCTTATGTTTACAAGTGGAAGATGTTTTCTAGGTGGTACCTAACTGGTGTCAGAGGGCCCAGTATAGTGTCTACTGGTTTTGAAATATTTGTGTGAGCTACTCAGTAATGGCTTATCTTATGCACCTGTCAAGGTGCATCTTGCAGCCAGTATGTCTGACCATGGATCCCCATCTCTTCTCTCCTTTTGTGATCAAAGCATTTATGAATGTAGTGTTGCACCTGAGACCCCCTCTAAAGCAAATTCCTCTTTCTTGAAATCTCAAGTTTGTTCTTAAAAATGACCTTCTCTCCTTTAGAATCTGCTTTTTAGACTGATTTGAGGTTCATCACCGGGAAGGGTATTTTGCTTATTGGTGTGACATCTGCAAAAGGAGGCTCTTGAGTGCCAACCTTTTCTGATTTTCCTCAAAGATAGGAATGTTCTACACACTAATCCAACTTTCCTGCCAAATGTTGTTTCAGAATTTACTCTGAATCAAACCATCAATCTCCCAGTTTTCTTTCTAGGACCTAAACACAAAGGCAAGACAAAAAGATAAAGGGAGCAGCTCGAGAGCAGGTGTGGTTTAGGAAGGAGAGTGAACCATAGCTTCTATCTAGAAATTCTGAAGTTTTTGTATTACATCCATTTAAATCTTTGAAATAAGTTGCCTTCAGTTAGTATTCATTTGAAGAAACTTTTATTGGATTATCCCTTTCATCTTATAGACGTAGTCAGAATTAGAAAAAACAAGGGAGAGACAATTTTGCATAGCTTGGATGTGCACATGCAGTTTAGGTTCTACTTGACAGAACTAAACCCTTCAGCAAAGCTGAACATCTGTTTATTTCCTATTCTGAGGCTAGGAAGGGTCAACCTCTCTCTTAACAAATGATTGCTCATTGATCATTTTTTGTTACTCCCATTATGGTAAATCAATTCCAGGGAAGGTTAAGGCACATTGCACTAGAGTGTTATCCTCTTCAGTGGCATATTGGATAGGAGTGGACTTTATAAGCATTCTAAAGGCAACTTAGTCTCTTGTTCATACCTTTACAAAACACTACAAAGTGGATTCTTTATCCCATTCCAAAGCAGGCTTTTTGAGGACCATTCTCCAAGGACTCCTAGATCCGTATCCCTACTATTCCCAAGGTAGGGTAAGCTTTGGGAATCTGCCTATATGCCATTGGGGCAGTGGGAATTATGATCATAGTACAGTTGCACAAGTCCTACTTACCTGTAACAGTAAATGTTTGAATTTCACAGTTCCTCAGTGGCAGTACCCCCCCTTATTTTGTATATAGTTCAATGGTATCCAAACTTTTTGTGTTGTTGGTTTGCTTTAGTTATTTGTGTCGGTGTTTTATAGTTGAGAATTTGTTGGTTGCTTTCAGGTAATTCTTGTTTTTGGTCCTTCTTGGTTCATCTTACTTAACACTAAAAGGCTGAATAGCAGACTTTTTATGATGGTGGTTAGACTTCCCCTGATGGGAAGAGCTTAGCCAAAACCCTGTCACAGAGTGTCAGATGAGGACGTTCTGAGCTCTAGAAAGCTGTCACTGTGGGTTTGTGCCAGCAAAGAACCCATATGCCACTGCTGCAGAGTGAAATTCAAATATCTACTATTACAGGTAAGAAGGTCTTAATTGTATTTTTTTGCTGAGGTAACCTTCATCAGTAACAGTAGCACAACAGACAAAACTGCATGTGGTAGCTGATTTCAGCCAGATACTTTCATTCTCACCAGATGACATTTATGATCTTCAGAAGTGATAATTAAGTTTAACTCACTCTGGCCATTCACAGTTAAAACTCAATCTAAATATGCTAGGGAGCTGGCTTAGCATCTGTATTGTAGAAATAAACTTACTCTGACACAGCTGAAAAAGCTCACATAGTAATTAATATTACATGAAATTGCATCACAGAACAGTAAAACAGTAAAAATGTAATGAGGCAAGAAAATAATGGGATGATAAAAAGGATAAGTAACATTTAATTGGGAAATGTAACTGTAATCACAATAGAAAAGAAAATATTTGGATTATTTTCAAATAATAATAATAAGTAAATGTGCAAAGGGAAATCATTTTGCTGAAGTGTGTAAAATGAAAGAAACAGATATTCAAAGAGAATTCAGGTGTGGAACAAAGCCATGAAATTGAGTTGTTTGTTGGCATATTAATTGTCAAAATTATGCATTGTACAAATAGTGTGTAATGAAGTGACACTGATAATGTGATACAAGGTGGTCATTCAGAGATTTGGATACAGAAACTTAAAAGTAATATTCAAGGTATGGTGTTGACTTACAGAAACATACTGTAATACAATGTCTAATGAAACATTTAAAGAACTGAAGCTGACAGAGAATTAACTGAAATTAGTTGTGTGTTAATTAGTTAGGTCATGTAAAACCATTGAGAACAAGTGCTTGCTTGGAAATATAAGAATAAACAATATAAGGTTTGGTTCCACATAATTGATATAATAGTAATATTTGACTTTTTGGAACTTATTTTGGTGAAAATAATTAATTATGCAAAGGAACAGAGTGATAGTTCACTTTAAGGATGTCTCTCAGGAATTCACTGTATACAGATGGATTCTAGAGTGCTCATCATAGTGCATGCTTCAGGGAAAATTATAGTAGCTCTGAGAGGAACTAAAATTATAACTGAACAGAAAAGAATGGGCTGTTGTGGTTAAAAAAACAGAATGAGGCATAGATGGATGGGACCCCTACTGTGACCCAGATGACCTGAGATTGACTAGTCATTCAGGTTTTTGAGGAGCTGATAATGCTGGTGGGAAGGAGTGGCTTTGCTGAATTGCCCACTGTTGAGAAGGAGGAAGGTCAGGGGATAAGCATACATTCCAGGTGATAAGGATGTCCTATAACTGTGGGACAGATTGGAAAAAATTATGGCATATGTGGGGGGTTCCAGACTGAGATGCTGATGTATGTAGCAATGCTTATGATGTCCGTAGCTCCACCTCATGAGAATATACCAAAAATTTCCACCTGGCATGCAGGACCAATGTATTTGATTCTGCAGGCTGCAATACTTTCCCTACCTTGTGGTTCCAGCCTCAGGTGATTTTTAGCAGGAGAAAAACAGTGCAACTGGATAGCTGATGGTCAGTTGGGGAAATGCCAAGGAAGGGGGAAAAGAGCCATATAGATGATGATGAATTACTAAAAAGCGTGGTCAAACTTTGTAAAGCCAGAAAAAGTTCATATATTCACATATCCTAAATATCCTAATAAAGTTATAAAACAGGTAACTACCTAATATGGACAATAGAGAAGTGATTTCAGCAATATTTTATTAATATTTTATTTATTTATTGACATTTGTTAATCGGGTTTGTCCAACTGGGCTTGTGGCCCATTTTCAGTGGAGACCCGAGGAGAAAAGCTCCAGTAATACATTTTAAAACAAGTACAATTTTAAACAATATTGATATAATAGCAGTTATAGCAAAACGATTCACATATGTTGGGATACATGCATAAAGTTAAAGTTGCATTAAAAAGAAGCTAAGTAACAATTTTACATTGATATAGTTCAAAAGGGTTAACAATTAACATTTTTTGTTTGTAGAAAATTGTGCAAATGCATAGTAGACACATTGGAGAGAGAGGTGCAATGAGGTATTAAGTATGGTCCTTTTGAGGGTACATAAATGGAAGGAAGACTAGGTAGGGTCATGGCAAGGGCAGGTTCTGGAATTGAGAAAATAAGCTTTTAGTTCATTTTTAAAGTGTGAAGTGTGGGAGATTGAACGTAAGTCAAGGGGAAGTTTGTTCCAAGCATGGGCAAGGGAGTGTTTGTAGAGTAGTTTGCCTACTGACCTTTTTGGGTGGTAGATATCAAGTAATTGTTGGTTAGAAGTACGGAAGGTCCGGGATGGGATGTAGATGGAGACTAAGGAAGATAGAGATGGACAGAAGGAGGGTTTATAAAGAATAGAGTGTAGCATATGAAATTGATAAGATAGCAGAAACTGGGGAAGTTCAAGCCATTGAAGAGAGTTTAAAGAAATGCAGTGGTGTGAGTTGTATGGGGAGTTAGTAATGAATCTGGCTATTTTATGGTAAGTCTGTTGCAGTTTGTTTAGAGTGTAGGCCTGCATATTGGTAAGAACTGGGGCAGCGTATAAGAGTGAGGGGGAGGAGGAGTGCCTGGCCCAGGGTAAGTCTAGATTCAGGGGTTAGGAATTTTTTGTTCCAATATAGCAGACCTAGTTTCTGTTTTTTTTTTATACATTGGAGTATGTGTAGGTTGAACTTAAGTTTGTCATCGATAATGACCCCTAGGAGTTTTGTGTGGGTGTCAGGTTGGATATTTGTATTGTTAGAAGATGCAATAAAAAAGGAGGTTTTGTGATGAGAAAGAGAACGGGGAAGGAAAAGTAGGAGTTTGGTCTTTTTGGGATTTAGGTTCAATAGGTTGTGAGAGAGCCATTGTTCAGTGGATAGTAGGGCCTGTTGGGCCAGGGAGTGTAGTTCAGGAATATTATTTGAGATGGATATAAGTGTGGAGTCGTCAGCATACTGAATAAGGGAGGATTCTTTGCATGAGGTGTAAAGATCATTGGTGAAGATGTTAAACAAAAGGGGTCCCAAGATGGAGCCTTGGGGAACACCAGTGGACATGGGAAGGAAAGGTGAAGAGGATCAGAGTCATTTGACAGATTGTTCCCTGCCAGACAGGTAACTATTAAACCAGGCAAGTGTGGAGGGGGATAGGTGGAGATTTGCGAGTTTGGATAGTAGTAGAGGATGAAAGACAGTATCAAAGGCTTTGGAGAGATCTAGGAAGAGACAGGAAATGAGTTTACTGTTGTCTAGGGCCTCTGCAATGATATGAGTGAAGGAGAGGAGGGCAGTGGTGGTGCTGTGGTGAGGACGGAATCCATGTTGGGTAGGGGTAAGTAAGTGGTGTGTGAGGTGGTGATTGAGAAGCTGTGAGTGAATACATTTTTCTAATATCTTGGAGAGGGGGGACAGAATGGCAATGGGTCGGTAGTTTGAGAGGTCAGTGGAGTTTCCACCTTTATGAAGAGGGATAGTGAAGAAAGATTTCCAAAGGGTGGGGACAGTTGTTTCCAGAATAGATCAATTAATTAGTATCGATACAGGATAGGCAAGTGAGTCAGCAGCAAGTTTGAGGAATGTAGGAGATAGATTGTCAGTGGAAGGAGAGCAAGGTTTTAGCTTGAGTAGTAGAGATTTGATGTAAGTAATGGGAACTGGCTCAAAAGAAAACAAAGTTGTGTTAGTGGGACTTGGAGAGGTGGGTGTCAAAGTAGAGTTTGGCTTAGAGGTTACCTGATTTTGGATGGAAGAGATCATGTTTATTCAGGAGGGTAGCTGTTTCCTGAGAGGAAGAGTTAGGGTATGGGGTGGGATTAGAGGGCTTTCCAGGAAAGAGGATGTTGTTGAGAGTTGACCAAAATCTTTGAGGATTGGATTTGTTGTTAAGCTGAGCAGAGCTATAGTATAACTTTTTGTCATTAGTTGTATGTTTTTTTGCAAGGTTCCTCAGTTGCCTGTATTTTTGAAGAAAAGGTGGTTGTTTAGTTTTAGTCCAGGTTTTCCATGCATGATCTCTTTATTTCATAAGGGACCCAGTCTCTTTGGAGAAACAGGGAGCATGGTTTGATTTTACTCTGATCTTCCTAGAGGGAGCTAAGGAGTTTAGAGTATTCATGAAGATGCTATTGAAAGTGCTTACAGCATCGTTTAGGGGGAGGTGTTTTAGAAAGGACCAATCTATGTTGTGGAGAATGGAGTTAAATTGAGATGAATTGAAAGTCGATAGTTTTTGACAGTCTTTAATAAGGTGGGGTTTAGGAATATGGGAGTAGTGTCTTAAGATGGTATTTCTTTGTGCTTGATGCTGTCTATGGATTTGGGTAAATTGACCTTAATGAGGAAACTTCCAAACCATGAATATTTAATTTACTTATGAGAAAACAAGAATTTTTTATTGATTCTATTTATTTAATCCATGTTTACCAGGGTAGATCACTGATCACAAGTAACCAATTTCATTTCAGCCCAGAAAATAGTAAAAAAAAAAAAAAGTCAAAAATACATTTCATGAGAGACACCAAGAGCTTAAAGAAAGTATATATCACCAGTACATAATTATCAGCCATAAAGAATGTAGAGAGTATGTACAGTGGCAATATACATTATTTATGGTATCTGAAGACAGTTCACATTTAATGAGGTGTGGTTTCAAGTGTGATAATTACAGATGCGTTTTGTAAGTGGGATTGGTAAGACAGATTACTGGAGAGAAGGATGTCCGGCAAAGTTTGGGAGCAGTTGGCAGGAGACGTTATATTCAAGAAACATTTATTTTATCTGATAAGGATAGAGCGGTACAACTGAATGTACCATATTAGGGACAACAAGAGTGTAACTAGTGGGAGAAAGAGATAGATTGAGTGTAGATAAGTTTAGGTGATATGGCTGAATGAGAAGCAATGACATTTTGCTAATGAGAGAAGGTGGGCCTTTAGGTGAACCTAACTTTAGGGTACGATGAGCTGTCTTTTATTTGTGGGGAGTACTTTCCCCAGAGTTTTGGTCCTAGTCTAGAGAAGTATTGATCTGTCCAATAACGTTTATTTTTCTATGCTGTAGTGTGGGGTGGAGTGGTTGTGGTATCAGTTGCTATAAAAGGTAGGTTGTCTAATTAGTTTAACTTTCTGGAAAAAGAAGGACTAGGAATTTGACTAGTTGGGATTCCAGGACAAGGTCAGACTTGAATAAGGGGACATTTTGATTTTCTCAGTGTTTTGCAGTGGTATTCATTTTAGGGGAAAGGACAGTACATCTATTTTCCTTGTCTAAACGTGTGTTGAGTTTGTTTTTGATGCTGAAATTATAAGGGAGGGTGCTGTATTCTGTATAACTGAGAAAAATATCACTATCATTTTAAAATGTAAAAACAGTGTTCTCTTTTCCTATGTACCATTTATAAGATTCATAGTAACTTGGCTATCAATCTGCAGACTGTTACAAGCCTAGCCAATAATCAGAGGCCAGAATCCAC